>NW_015162572.1:150940-162112 GCF_001447785.1 Gekko japonicus
CGGGAGGCATGGGGGGGAACCACCCGGCGCGTGCCGGATGCCACGGAAGCCCGGCAGGGACGCGATCAGGCGCCCGCCCTTGCTGCGCAGTTCCCGGAAACTAGTACCTTGGAGGTACTAGTTTTTTACTGCGCGGCTTCGGGCGGTAGCCATGGAACAGCCACGGGAGCTCTACGCTCCCCAGATGTTGCGGTGAGATCGCGCCCGGAAACTCCGCCTCTCTTCCATCCCTCTTGCGTGCCTAATGCTCCGTGTGACCGCGGCCTTTATACACTTTCCCTGAAAGATAAGAATGGCACCTGAACTTGAGTGAAGTATAGTTGCTTAGAGACCATGAGATTAAAGAACAGATTTTGAGTAAGGGTCAAGGTTTTTTTTCTGGTGGAATGCGCCAGAAAGGAGTTCCGGAACCTGTTCAACAAAATTCTTTTAAGAATGTTTAAACATTCATGAGATCAGTATACAGACTGAAAACTTCATTTCCCTCTTGAGAGTTCTGGTACCTCTTTTTCCAGAAAAAAAGCCCTGGTACGGGTGAAAAAAGGGCAGGAACAACCTAAAATTTAGCAAATCAATCCACAAGATAACAGATCCAATCTTCAGGCTCACCAAAGTTATTGCGAAGGTCTTAAATCTTTCCTAAATTCTTAACGGTGAACTAAAATTCTCTTAACACACCCCAGTTTTCATTCCAGTATTGCAGCATTGATGGTAAGGATCTCATTACGATATATTTTGTGGGAGAGGTCCCCCTCTTTCTCTCTGCTTTGGCAAAGAACGTGTGGGTTCAAGCGGCAGAGAATTATTTTGTAAACACACACACGGTTCCAACTTGTTGATTTTGAAGCAGTTATTGCATTATGGCGCATTTTATGCCTTTCCTTGAAAATTCGGTTTTTTGGGGGGGAGGTGTTGAAAAGCAGAGCTGTGCCCTGGATACGTTTGCCAATTTCCAGTCTGATATCTCAGTCACCAAAGGGAAATCACACTGTGCTGTATTTTGAATAATCTCTCCCATTCATCCATCCATAAAGCAGGTGTAGGGTCAACTTAGTGCTCAAATGTCAAACTGAGACAAAGCAAAGCTGTGACCCTGATAAGTGCGGTAGGAGGCTATGCTCACAGGCATTCCCTATCTAGCATGCTAGCTTTCTGCAAGAGACGCTTAGAGGTGGTTTGCCATTGCCTGTCTCTGCATACAGACCCTGGTATTCCTTGGTGGTCTCCCATCCAAATACTGGCCAGGGCCGACCCTGCTTCACTTCCGAGATCCGACAAGATCAGGCTAACCTGGGCTATCCAGGTCAGGGCCCTGTTAACATACCTCCATTCTATGATCTGTCTGCTGGTGGGGACATTACCTGAAGGAATATGTAGTCATCCTGCACTGTCAAGGAGTTGCGGTCGATGTGGCCAAGGAACGGGGCTCCCAGCTGTTCACCAGAGCAGTTGTGAGAAGGACAGACCACGTAGCGAAAATCTGAAGAGAACACAAAACGTTTCACGGGCAGACTGCAAATAGATACCAGACATGCTGCTTCATACGTGCCGGCGTTCTTTCCACACAGCAGCTTACTAAACTGAGCCGCGATGGTAACATACGGTACATGACACAAAAGCTCTATCTGACAACTGGGTTGTGTTTGTCATACCGTTCATACTGTCTGCGATGGGCTTCTCTTCCACCAGCATTTAGGCCAGTGGGTGGAGGTAGGAGAAATCTCACGCCAAGGCATCGCACCAATCTGTCTTCCTCAGCATCTGTCTTCTTTAAATAGTAATTTCTCGGACCTTCCGAGTAGGAAGTTACTGAAGCAAACGAGGCAAGTAGCTACGGTTTCCGAGGAGCTGAATGTGGGGCAGGAAGACGGCGGCTTCTTCTCCCCCTCCTCAGAGCAGAGGGCTGGGCTAGGGGACAGGAAGTCAGTTCCTGACTACTCTCCTGCTGTGGCCGACTGTCCTAAACCCTGGCCTTGAATTGGGCCTGGAAGCAGTGACATTGAGGAATTTCAGACAATCCGGAAGAGGAACGGTTCCCAAACGGTTTCTGGTCTGTCATTTCAGACAGAACCGTTTTAGAACCGGTTCCCTACTGGAATATATTTGTAATTTCAGACACAAACGCTTCTGTCCCATTTAGGAAACGGGGCTTAAGCATTTTACCTGTCAACCGCTTCCAAGTAGTCTTCAGTTTCCTCTCCTGATTCCGATGCGCTTTTTCCCGCCGTTTTTCGCCTGCGCAGGCGATCTCCGGCTTTTTTAAAAAAATGTTATAGCGCTATAACGGAACAGCAGTCTATCGACCCCAGTGGAATGACTGGAGTGTTTTGTTATAGCGCTATAGCACTATAAAGCGAACGTTCTAAAAAAAAGCCGGAGATCGCCCGCACGGGCGAAAAATGGCGGGGGAAAAGAGGGGGGCAGTCTGAAATGGCAAACTGCTTCAGATCCATCTCTTTACCGGAAGGGGAAAGCCATGTATGAAATGGCAGCCTTATACCGGTTTACTCCATGACGGATCAAAAACGGCTTCAAAACGGGTTAAAAAGGGTAATGTGAAATTCCTCATGGTCCCTACAATCCACTCCAGCTGCAGCATTCTGTACCAACTGTAGCTTCCAGTCTTTACAGGCAGCCCCATGCAGAATGCAATGCAGTAATCTAAACTATGGCTGCGGTCACATGCGCCAGTTGAAGCAGAGGGGAAGCGAGGCTATTCCCTCTGGAAGAATTTGTCACACAGTTGGGAGATCACACCTCCCTTTGTAACTGTGGGTGCAGCGCGTTACTGTGTGATCAGACGCAACTGTGGGTGAGTCGGGGTCTTTTGGCCGCTTGTTTCCCATGTGCATAAACGAGGAATTGCACCTCTGCACTGAGGGTCCCCTATGGAGTATGCAACGATGAGCATACTGCGAAGGGGGGGGGGGACGCACGCAGCCGGGATGGCCTGATCAGACCATCCTGACGGCTTGAGAGCGGGCTTGAGTGATCAGACTGGGGAAAGTCCAACCGTGGCCCGCCGGAACCCATTTACTACCGGACTTTCCCCGGTGTCTTTTAACTTCGCTTCTGCGGTGGAGCAGCACGGGTTGTCGACGACCACAGACCTGCTGGTGTAGTGGTTAAGTGCGCGGACTCTAATCCGGGAGACCCGGGTTTGATTCCCCACTCCTCCACTTGCACCTGCTGATGTGACCTTGGGTCAGTCACAAGCTCTGGCTCAGCTGTCCTTGAAAAAGAGCAGTTTCTGTCAGAGCTCTCTCAGCCCCACCTACCTCCCAGGGTGTCTGTTGTGGGGAGGGGAAGGGAAAGGAGATTGTAAGCTGCTCTGAGACGCCCTTGGGTAGTGAAGGGCGGGCTATAAATCCAATCTCTTCTTCTTCTTCTACCTCACAGGGTGTCTGTGGTGGGGAGGGGAAGGGAAAGGAGATTGTAAGCTGCTCTGAGACGCCCTTGGGTAGTGAAGGGCGGGCTATAAATCCAATCTCTTCTTCTTCTTCTACCTCACAGGGTGTCTGTGGTGGGGAGGGGAAGGGAAAGGAGATTGTAAGCTGCTCTGAGACGCCCTTGGGTAGTGAAGGGCGGGCTATAAATCCAATCTCTTCCTCTTCTTCTTCTTCTGCTCTTTTTGGGGGAGTGCAGCCCCATCCAGAACAGCAGACATCTCCATTCCTGGATCAGCCCTTCCCCCCACCAGTAGCACCTCCATTGAATCAGGATCACATTTCGTCTTATTAACCCTCCTCCATCCTAAAGCTGCATTCAGGCACCTGTTCTTGGCTTCCACGGTTTCCTTGAGATCTGCTGGGAGTGCAAGATAGACTGAGTGTCATTCGCAAATTGGTGTTTCCTTCCCTTTGTGGGGGCGAATGAGAAGGCATAATTTTTTGTACAGAAGCCTTTCTTCCCCATGCCTGGCCCTGTTTTGAGGCATTTATTATCTACACGGGAGCCAGCACTTTATTGTTAGATACTGTACAGGCCTCCAGCAGGCAAAACATTGGAAATGCCACTCATCTCCTCTGTAATTGAGAACGATCTGTTCTCAAAGCGCTAGGCGCCCTGATGCATTGGGTGGCCTTGGATGGAAAAAAAGTCTGTGACACAAAGTCTTATCTTAGTCCAAAGTGAATCATGTGCCATCTTTGTAGGGTAAGTGAACACTTCATAATACAAACACTGTGAACTCTATTCCTTGCTCTAACACCAACACATACTTTCGCAATATATGCATTCACGTTTGCCAGTTTAGAATCGAACTTTTCCTGCGTGAAAAGCCATAAGAAAAAACAGAAAAGCTTCAGAAGGAAAGGAATGTTTATGGACTATTTGTTTCATGGCAGTTTAAGTTATTGGTTATTAAAATCAGTAGCCCTTTTTTAAAATGGAAACAAACTGACCAAAATCTGTCAGTTCTGTCACAGATCTGTCACAGATTTTGAGACCATTAAACCAAAGTTTAATGCAACCCCCCCCTCCAAACAAAGAACTAGTGGATCAAGTTGACACTGGCCACATACCCAGCCTTAGTACCCAGCCTTGCTAAATGCTTATTGATAAAACTAATTTATAGCAGCTGAAGAATGAGCTTCCCAGTTGTGTGTTAATCTAACCAAGACTTTTGCTTTTCTGCATTCTCATTTTCCTCACTTGTAAGTTCCTGTTTCTTGGGGGAATGTCTGCTCCTCATGCATTTTGCTCCCTCTAGTGGTTGATTTGGTATTACATCGGTTTATATAAACATTGCAGTTTAAATCTACAGGGAGATACGCCAGACATAAACCAGTGCAATATAAATCAACCACTAGAGGGAGCAAAATGCATGTGTAACAGAACCCCCTCTCCCCAAAGAAACAGGAACACACAAATGAGGAAAATGAGAATGTAGAAAAGCCCCTTTAAAAACATATCAAGAAATGGCTTTCTGTATTCCAATTCCTACCTCCATCAGCATCCTGGATTTCCATGTAAATTAAATTAGGGTCTTGGTCAACTCCATCAACAGACCTGGGAACATAAGAACATTTAAAATTACCATGGGATTGCTATAGGCACTGAATAAAATGGAAGGATTTTGGACTTAGTTGCTTTCCCCCAACACCCCATTTTCTTGACCCAAAGTGGGGGAGGGGGAATTAGATGTTCTGATGGGCTACAAAGCAGGCTTTCTGCACAATAGGACTACCATTTTTTTAAGAAGCTTCCTCAATACGACCAAGAGCAGAAGCCTTCTGCACAATAGGACTACCATTTTTTTAAAGGCTCAGAGAAAAGTGACTTGCTCCAAGACAGCCAAGCAGTGACACAGTGTCTCCTAAAAATGTATTCCATTTGACAGATAAGAACGCTGTGACTGACAGGATGTGACTTGCTGGTGGCCAGATGACCTGTCCACAGCAGGAAGATGTCAGCGCAACAAAACAGTCCTAGCTGAAAGGCTCCATTCCTACAACTCCCCCCAACCTTTCTTTGCCTGGCTACCCAGCAGAAAGACCACCAGCAGGCGCCTTCACTAAGGCTCAGATGGTGGATGGCGTTTCTGGCTCTAATCTCCCCAGGCAAAGTTATTTTCTGACAAATTTAATGTGGATTCTGGCAGCTCAGTAACAAAGCAAAAAAAGTTTCTCAGAGAACCATGGAGGGACATTACCAGAATTTATCCGACAGTTTTATCTGTTTCCCTCTACCACTCACTCAGCGGTTGCTATCTGAAACAGCCGTGGGAAGGAGCTGGGCCATGGCTGTTTCCCCTGAGCCTAGCTAGGCTCATATAGGGTGAGGCGGTCTCAAAGATATGCTGGTCCATGGCCGTATCATCATCCTCCAAGACAGAGAAGCATTCTTTTTCTCAGATAATCTTGTCTTTCACACTTTCCTAGCAAGCAACACTATGCGTCTCTTACCAAAAAATATGATCTTTTGAGACGTGATCCTGAAGAAGAGTCCATTGGATCCCCAAGTCAGTCGATACATAGAGCTTAAAGCAAAAATACCAAAAGTCATTTAGTAAAATTCTTATTTAATCATTCCCGCCAACAGTGCAACAAAGGAGTTTTGAGACTGAGGAGAATGTGGAATGGAGAGGGAAGGGCTTACTATTTACTGAGTGCGATAATTTTTATTGTTTATTATAGGTACAACTGTTTTTATTGTTTATTATAGGTACAACTGAATATGGACAAAATATGACTGAGAGGGAAAGAAATTGCCTTCGTGATACTGGACTGTTTACACATGCACATTTGCCACATTCGTGGAGGGCCAGCATGGTGTGGTGGCTAGACTAGGATCTGGGAGACCCAGGTTCGAATCTCCAATCTGCCATGGAAGAGCTCGCTGGGTGACCTTAGGCCAGTCACATGCCCTCAGCCTAACTCACCTCACAGGTGATTCTGAAGGTAAAAAGGAGGAGAGGAGAATGGGGAGAAATATGGGGTACAAATGAAGTAAATCCATCAATCACATGGTGAATGTTCTGACAAATCATCAGAGATCTAACATCACTCTCAGACCAGCCGATGTCACCTCGAACATAATTTTCAAGGGAGTCCCTTCACACTTTCAGCTGTGGGACATCAAGTGATGTGCCTACATTTTTTTTAAATTAGTTTTATTGAAGATTGAAACAATAGAATGCAGTATTTAGTAAAGCATGAATGGAAACAATTATAAAAGGATCATTAAGCTTGTGGTGAATCAAGGATTGCCATTACAAGTTATCTGCTAACTTTGAGCTTCTCGTTCAAATAATTAAAAATAAAAATAAATGGAGTTCAAGCCAGTTTTAAAGATCTTTCAACTACTTAATGGTAAAGATATGAGGTGTGTGAATCAGTTAAGAGTGCTTTCTGTAATGTTCATTCTGAGTCAGCAAAAACATGCCTACATTTGTGATCCAACACACACTGCATGGCCCCAAGACACGGGTGATGCTTTTCCAGAGCTAAACTATGTGGCATATTTGCCTGCAACAATCCTATTCATATCTACTGAGAATCGTGCCCCTCAACATTAATGGGGTTACTTAAAGGCTCTTCTGCATTCTCATTTTTGTTGCTTGTGTGTCCGTATTGCTTCGGGTTCTTTTTTTCTTTTCCGCATGTGTTCTGCTCCCTCTAGTGGTTGATTCGATGTTACATCACTATATGTGTTCTGCTCCCTCTAGTGGTTGATTCGATGTTACATCACTATATGTTCAGAGTATTTTCTTACAGTGCAGGAAAATATCCTCAACATACAGCGATGTAATATCAAATCAACCACTAGAGGAAGCAAAATGCGTGCAAAAAAGGAAACAAACCCCAAAGCAATAGTGACACAAACGTGACGAGAAAGAGGATGCAGAAGAGCCCTAAGTACGCAGAGGACTGCAACCTTTCAGTGCCATCCCAAACAGAGCTACACCCTTCCAAGTCCATTGAAGTCAATGGGCTTAGAGGGGGTAACTATTCAGAGCTGCAGTGATAGTGATTGAACCATATGCTTCTAAACTTAGAAAATATTTCAATAATCACATTTGGCTGATAGTAATTGAATCATATGCTTCTAAACTTCTTAGAAAATATTTCAATAATCACATTTGGAGATGATGCACATAAGGTCACATAATGCTTCTGAACTTTTTACCTGTTCGTCTTTAGTGAAGGCAAGCACTTTGTCTTCCTGCTTGGGATGAAAAATCAGTGTTTCCACAAAGAAATCGATGGGCTGCTTTTGAAAAGTAGCTCCTTCGTCTGTGCTAATAAAAAGACTCTGGTCCCGGTCACTTTGGGAGGAACTTACAAGAATTATCTGTAAAAGAAAAAAAGTAATGGATCAATAAAGGTCATATATTATATGCAGGTATCTTTTCTATTTTACTGTTAAGAGGCAAGGGGATGCAAAAGCTGATAAACATACATGCTCTGAGCTTACTGAAAAATGCAAAGAGTTCAGTCCATTGTCAAACACCATAGTGGGGCTGCAAGTTTCCAATTTTATGTACTGGTCCAGAGATCACAAAAAATATTACATCAACCATTGAACTATTCCATTTATGACGAAATCCTTACAATTACAGTCTTGGAAAATCACTTTAACTCTCGGTGCTTTCCCCAAAGAATCCAGGGAATTGAAGTCTGGTGAGGATTCAGCCAGATCTTTATTGGAAACTCTAGCCCACCCACCCAACATCAGTTCTCAGATTTCCCTGGAAAGAGGAAGACCAGTTTAAGTCTGCAGAACAGGCACACCCAATCCCATGTCTCAGTGACTGGGCCAATTCACACATTACAGCATATACAAGTTTCAGGGTCTTTGCCCTGTATCAAATGTGATTTGTGGGTTCTCCTAAATTCCTACACAGGAGGGTATGCAAGTCAGATCAGGGCCATGTGACGTATGGAGTGGGGGGCACCACCTTTTCTCTAATGTCATTTTCCGGACCTAAAATGCTCCAGGGGGAGGCAGTGCTATTTGGCCCTTTGGGAGAAACACGTTTCAGATTCAAACCACCTGCAATCGTACAGGAACTATGATGCGTGTGGCTTAACAGTCCAGTTTGTTAAACTTTTAAGAAACGTGCTCAGTTATTACAGCAGAGAAGAGTTACCTGCTTAACATGAGATTATGGGTTGCCCAAGAAATGCAGCATAGCGCTTTTCCCAATCAGGTTCTCAGATGCCTACTCCTAGGCAGGGGTCATTTCGTAGAAAAAGAGGTGTAGGAGCTCATTCGCATAACTTATTAGCATAACTCATTTGCATATGCCACACCCCCTGACATCACTGGAAGTGTGTCAGAAGGCACCACTCAGGCTCCACTGGACTGTTTTGGATTGCTAGCTATTGGGGGGGGGGGAACATGCAGATCTGTCCTCGCAGAGGCAGGAGGGCTTGTACCTGAATAAAACTTGGTCTCAAAGGTGCCACTGGACTGTTTTGAATTGCTAGCTATGGGGGGGGGACGTGCTCCTTGTGGCCCAACTGAGGGCTGCTGGGAGCAGAGGGCGGGGCTTGTTGCATGTGCCTGCCCCTGGCCTCCTTACTGCCGGAGCTCCGCTCCTGTGCGCTCCTGCAGGAAATGACCCCTGCTCCTAGGCCACGGCCAACTTCTGTATGGCCAGGAGGTTACCAAACTAGTCTGGACCTAGAACAACCTGACATTCTCACAACCTGGCTGGCATCTCCGAGTGCTTACTGTCAGGACTCCACCAGTAAACTGCATATGCACTCAGATTATCATTAGTGGGGAAACTGAGGAACAAACGTGCTCCATGAAGCAGACTTAACTGGCTGTTCTCTTGAGCCTTTACCAAATCTACGCTGGAGAACAATGACATAACATGTATATGACACACTCACAGATTACTTCTTTTTCTTATGAGGAACCCTGAATAAAATCTGGCAAGGCCGCTGAACAGAGGTCATTTCGGGGGGGAACACGGGGGAACACAGTTCCCCCGGGTGAGGTACGGGGGGCGGGGCACATGACGAAGCCCTGCCCCCTGCTTCCGGCCGCCCCGCTTCCGGCCCTCATTCAGCCAGGAGGAGGCAGGAGAAGAGGGAGGGTAAGTTGCTTCCTCCCTGCCTCTCCCCACCCCTGCCTGCTGGCCCCAGTTTTGTCTTGTTTCCTTGGCTGTGTGATTACTGGGAGGTCTGTTTTGTTTGGATTTGGACACTTCTGGTGATGTCAGGGGGTGTGGCATATGCTAATGAGTTATGCTAATGAGTTCCCCTAGCTCTTTTTCTACGAAATGACCCCTGCCGCTGAGGTTCAGTGTTGAGGGTTTTGCGGTCTTCCGTATGTTCCATGGCTGCTTGATTTACCTATCCCCATCCTCAATCTAAGCCCACGTGAAGATATATTTTTACAGAGATTCTTGGATGACACCAATTCCTTTTGAAAAGCCTCCCCGTCCCATGAAATATCCTCATGTACGTTGTGACCATCCCCTCCCCGTTGTAAAAATGCCCACGTGACTTTTCCACATTTCCTTAAGGCTCCTGGCCATTTCTACAGTTCTTTTGTACACCACATACACCCGCTTTCCCCTGAGTGTCTAACAATGCCATACCCAACAAAGGAAAGAAACTGGATGCCTCTTAACTGGTAATTAAATTAGGAGTTCCAGAAATAGACGACGGCTGAGACTGCTGCCAAAAAAGAAACGGAGATGAGGAGGAAGCCACCAAGCCAGCATCTCACGCAACAGAGGAAATAAAAGCATGAATCAGGATAACATGCAACCCTGCATATATATCAGGGAAACCCGTAATGTTGTCATCGTAACATTAAAAGGAATTATGTGCACCTAAGCAAACAAGTAATTGAGTAGAAGTGGGGGAGAAACAAGAAGTAGAGCCAGAGGGGTATAGTTCCTAGAGTGGTTAGAGTGTCAGACTAGGGGCTTTTCTGCATTCTCATTTTCCTCGTTTGTGTGTTCCTGCTCCTTTGAGGGATTTTTTTCTGTTCCACATGTGTTTTGCTCTCCCTCTAGTGGTCAATTCAATATTACATTGCTTTACGTCTGGCATAAAACCCTGCAGTTTAAACCTGCAGGGAGATATACGGGACATAAAGTGATATAATGAATGACACATATGCTCAGACCAACCTACCTCACAGAACAGAAGATCAACCTTCCAACAACAAACCCACCCCATGCTTTTATCTTCCGGTTTACAGGTGAACTTTTAAAGGACTCAGAATGTCGGCCACTGTGAACTTTATTAAATAACAGACCTACTATATAATTAATAGGAAAACCCTGTAGTTGTCATTAGTGAGAAGCTCTTGAAAGAATTCAGATATTTGGATGTAAATGGCATTGCTGAAAAATGGCCCCATAACACTGACAGCCAGAGGCCGGACCACCACTGTGGTGTAGTTACTGCTGAAAGATCACTTCAGTATGGTGGGACTGTCACGGAGTGCGCTCCTGGTGTCCCCAGGTCAGCTTTCAGACCAAGAATCCACTTGCACCCTGCTGAAGTCCCACTGTATTGAACCACACTGACACAGTCCTTAAGAACATAAGAACATAAGAACATAAGAGATGCCAATGTTGGATCAGGCCAAAGGCCCATCCAGTCCAACACTCTGTATCACACAGTGGCCAGAAATACCAGTGCCATCAGGAGGTGCACCAGTGGGGCCAGGACATTAGAAGCCATCCCACTGCTGACCCCC
>NW_015162572.1:162189-170346 GCF_001447785.1 Gekko japonicus
TCCTGCCTTTCTTCCAGGGTGTGTCGCGGAGTGCGCTCCTGGCGTCCACAGGTCAGCTTTCAGACCAAGAATCCATTTGCACCCTGCTGAAGTCCCACTGTATTGAACCACACTGACACAGTCCTTAGTGGTCAAATATATACAGTGATTGTATTTGCAAGTTCACAGCTCACACGGACACAATGCTTCGCCAGGCAATCAACATAAGAACAAGCACACAGTGTACATACTACACACAGCTATATACATGGAACAGCCAATCAGATTGTTGCTGAGTCACTCTGATAGCAGATCAGCATTACACCAGCCAGAACCAGTTTGGTCTGGTTACCTGGACTGACAGTCACTCTGACACCTGTCACATAGATTGGCATGATCTTGTACACATCACACATGCTGAATACTTATTGCACTTCAACAGGGACCCCGTATATATCAACTCGTAACCAACCCATCTCCAACCCATCCCTAGGAATGATTTAGAAAGTTTGGACCCAACCATCCTCAGCAGCTGTGGTCATCATCTTGCAGCCTACTGGTGGTACCAAGCTCTCAAGTCACATGTTTGGCATCCACCAGGGTGAGGACGTTTTCCATTGTAGCCCTGTCCTGGTGGAATGCCCTCTTAGCTGAGACCTGGGCCCTGCAAGACCTCTCTGGGGTTGCGCAGGACCTTTAAGGCTGAGCTTTTCTGTTAGGCCTTCCCTGGTCAAGCGTATTTCGGGGGCTTATTTATTTATTCTTTAGATTTATGTATCACCCAATCCGTGAGTACACAGAGCTCTGTGAGATTTACATCAGTAAAAAGATACATAAATATGGCCCTGTTCACACGTAGAATTTGTGGCAGGAGAGGCACAAATGTCGAGCGGAGCATACGGGCGCGATCACAAGGACACATCTGGCAAGCGTAGCATACCCATCGCCGACCCGTAGCATCCGCCTGAAGATCCGGAGTTAAAAAATACCCGAGAAAGCCTACTAGCAAACGGTTTGCTACGGGCCGTCGACAGAATACCTACGTATGATCGCTCAATCATGCTCCTCTTGCTGTGTTGATGCCCGCCGGAAACACACACCAACAAACAAAACCCTAATTTGCTGCGGCGGCATTTGATCGCATTCTGGCACGTTAAATTGCACCGGCGTGAAAAGCCACGCCTCCCTTCCTGCATTATCTGGCCCATGTGACTGGGGCCTGTGTTTGGTTTGGCATGTCACAAATTGTGCATCCCTGTCTTAGTTGGTGTTCTAACAATGTGACCAGAGAGACTAAAAGAATGTCTTTATAGCCTCTTTGGTATATCAGGAAGGGGAGGGGGAGTGAGAGAAGGGGGGGAAGGAAGAGGAAGGTGCTAGCGATGTTATTGTCCATCGCTGCCCTCAACCAAAAGCTTTGCAAAATTTCATTAAGTCCCGCAGGGCCCTGCTGTTGTTTGGAAGAGAGTTCCACCAAATTGGAGCCAGAGCTGAGAAGGCCCCGGCTCTGGTTGAGAACAGTCGGATATCTTTGGGGCCAGGTATCACCAGCAGATTGTTTTCAGCTGTCCGTAATGCTCTTTGGGGAACATACCAGAGGAGGAAGTCCCGGAGATACGTGGGTCTCAGACCGCTCAAGGCCTTAAAAGTGTGTCCGCTGCTATCAGTTGTAAATTGTTTGCTTTTCATACTCTGTATCTTATATTGCTTTCCTATATTTATTATCTCTGTTTTTATACTACTGTGAACTTCTCTAGCCTTCCAGGGAACAGTCAGGGTTGATTTCTTTTAGGATTGACTGATCTGAGCTCCTTGCAGTCCAGGGGACTCTCAAGAGTCTTCTCCAGAAAACTGGAAGGCCAGAGACTGAAGCTGAAGAAGCTCAAATACTTTGGCCACCCAATGAGAAGGGAGCACTCACTGGAGAAGACCCTGATGCTGGAAAGACTGAAGGCCAAAGAAGAAGGTGGACAGCCAAGGATGAGATGGTTAGACAGTGTTATCGATGCAATGAACGTGAAATTAAGCATACTCCGGAGGCCGGCAGAAGTCAGGAGGGGCCTGGCGTGATATGGTCCATGGGTTTGCAAAGAGTCAGACTCGACTGTATGACTGAACAACAACAAGAAGAACTGCTAGTGGCCTGGCGTGATGTGGTCCATGGGGTTTGCAAAGAGTCAGACTCGACTGTATGACTGAACAACAACAAGAAGAACTGCTCTGAGCCCCACTTTGTGGGGAAGGGCGGTATATAAACTGGAATGATAAATGAAATTAAATAACCATGTAGTTAAGAAAGATCACACAGAATGTGTGCCATCTCCTGCTTGGGAAATTTCTGGAGATCTGGAGAGAGTACTTGGAAAGTATGGAGTTTGGGGACGACAAGAGCGCAGTGGTGATGTAATGTCACTCTAGGACTTCCGAGTTCTCCTAAACTCTATAGTCTACCATGAGTCTGCCCTCTGAAGCGTCTATTTCCTCAAGGGGAACTGATCGCTACGGTCTGGAGAACAGCTGTCATTAAAGGAGAACTCAAGGCCCCAACTGGAAGCTGGTGACCCTGACCATGTCCCTATGCCGGTGTCCGGAGCCCCAAGGGTGTGTGAACCTGGCAACGGAATATCTCATGTTGATTCTCTTCCATTATGTGATTAGTGTGTTATGGATGTTCAGTGCCACAGGAAGGGGGCCACGTTATGATGGGAAACATTTTCCCCCTGCAATTCACGCTGCAGTGTTAATGGGAAAATCGGGATGTAGTCAGCTAATGTCGCAGTTTTTTCTTGCACTGCTGGATACCCGTGATGGTGCTTATACCTGTTCTCAGTGTTGATCTTGAACCTGAGCTACTTCTTTATTTATGATGAAAACAGGTGTGTGTGGGGGGTTGGGTTCTATGTCCAGTAAATAATGTACAGATAAGAAGGTAAACAAGCTGCCTTGTGCATTAAAAGTAATGTAACATTATTCAATGAGAGTCCCTTGGACTGCAAGAAGATTCAATCAGTCAATCCTAAAAGAAATCAACCCTGACTGTTCCCTGGAAGGCCAGATAATGAAACTGAAGCTCAAATACTTTGGCCACCAAATGAGAAGGGAGTGCTCACTGGAGAAGACCCTGCTGCTGGGAAAGACTGAAGGTCAAAGAAGACGGGGACGGCAAAGGATGAGATGGTTAGACAGTGTCATAGATGCAACGGACATGAAGTTGAGCAAACTTCAGCAGAGGACGGCGGAAGACAGGAGGGCCTGGCGTGATCTGGTCCATGGGGTCACGAAGAGTCGGACTCGACTGTGCGAGACTGAACAACAACAAAACCTTATTCACAGCAACATGCCTGTGATGTATTGTCCAGGCCCTTCTCTTGCAACATGGCAGAACTTCCCTTATTATACACTTAATTAAGGCCCCGGTCACATGGAAGGTTTTGGGCCAGGAGAGGAATGGATTGGGGGCGCAGCAAACGGGCGCAATCTCACCGCAACATCTGGGAAGTGGCGCGCACCCGTCCCCAATCCGGCCCTTCAGGCCGAAAATCCGCTGTTAAAATAAACCACCTACAGAGGTGGACTTACCAGAAAGGCTGCGGCAAGCCCGGCCGTGGGATCGCCGGCGCGTCCTTCTGCTGGCGCATCCGAGGCTCCCAGCCGAACTGCGCATGCACACACATGCGCAGCCAGCTGCCTCGGTCTCCCGTCGGTGGCTTCCTCCCCAGCATCTGATTGTGCCGGGGAGCAATGGCGTGGCGGCTCAGGGGATCTGTGTGATCCCGCCGCCGCGTGTCTTTTTTGGTGCGGCTCTGAATAGCCGCACTTTGGCCGTGTTTTTTTCTGCCGTGTGGCAGGGTTCTAAGTGCCACACTATATAGGACAACGTTCCTCATGTCCTCCATGAGGTTGCGGTCGACACTTTAAAAATGCCACGAGGAAGAGCTGTCAGGTCCCCCTTGGTCACTGCCAGGGGATGTGGGGGGATCCAGGTTGGGAAACTCCTAGAGATTGGGAAGTGGAGCCTGGCGGGGATGGGGACCTCAGTGGGGTACGATGCCGTAGAGTCCACCCTCCAAAGCATCCATTTTCTCCAGGGGAACTGATCTCTGTAGTCTGGAGATGAGCTGTAATTCCAGAGGATCCCCAGGCCCCACTGGGAGGCTAGCATCCCTATCCCTATATGAGAGCATCCCTATAGCATCCCTATATGAGAGTCAGTTTGGTGTAGTGGTTAAGTGCGCGGACTCTAATCTGGGAGAACCGGGTTTGATTCCCCACTCCTCCACTTGCACCTGGCTGGATGACCTTGGGCAAGTCGTAGTTGTGGGGAGGGGAAGGGAAAGGAGTTTGTAAGCCGCTCTGATACACCTTTGGGTAGTGTAGGGCGGGGTATAAATCCAATCTCTTCTTCTTCTTCTTCTATCGTGAGGGACTGGGACCTCATGGCATTTCTAAGCCACTTTAAAATGACCATGGCTTTCCCATTGCAGACACAAGGACGCTGCCACATCTAGTTTGGTCTGAAGTTTACAATGCAGGAGGGGAGAATTTCAGGCCGGAAAGAACAGTGTGCAGGTTTTCCTAGAGGGCATTTATTTATTTGTGTTGTTCAGTTTCTATCCCACACCTTCCCAAGAGTTGTAGACTCACTCGACAACAGACTAAGTAGAAAAATATGCAAATCATACAGAGTTCAATTATACTCAATGAGGACTCCTTAATATGGGCTCGAAAAGGAAGACAAAGAACAAATCTCCAGATGTTTTCATTTTTAATCAAAAGCGGAAGTGGGAGGCTCAGCATTCTAACAGAGCAGCAGTTTTCCAAACCAAATCACACAAACACGCACACACAGACACACACACCGTCTCCTAGGAAAACATACAGACATCTGCATTTCTCCTCAGCAAAACAAGCTGCATCTTTAGAGAAAGTGGCTGAAGTCAGGAAACCAGCTGTGTCGGAGCTCTGGTCCAGTTCAGACCCCCCAGAGTTGCTACTCAATGAAAACTGGAAACGCCAGGAGAACTGCCTCTCCGAACGCTGAAGGTATGCAAGTGTGCCTTCCAACACACCACTCCAAGTGGAAGTAGACCAAGACTCACAATGAAGACTCCATGTTGCATCCACATGCACAGCTGAGAAGCAGTTCCAGAGTATTAAAGGCATAAAAGGTAAAGGTAAAGGTTCCCTTGCTCGAAAGCCAGTCGAATCCGACTCTAGGGTTGCGGTGCTCATCTCCTTTTCAAAGCCGAAGAGCCAGCGCTGTCCGAAGATGTTTCCATGGTCATGCGGCCGGCATGACTAAACACCAAGGTGCACAGAACACTGTTCCCTTCCCACCGAAGGGGTACCTATTTATCTACTTGCAATTTCTTGCTTTCAAACTGCTAGGCTGGCAGGAGCTGGAACTAGAGATGGGAGCTCACTCCGTCATGCGGCACACTCGGGTCTTGAACTACTGAACCTTCCACAGCCTGCAGTTCAGCGTCTTAAACACTTGAGCCACCGCTCAAAGTGGTCAAAGGCATACCAGTTTCGATTTTGCATGTGACTGTTCTAATCAAGAACAGTCCCAGATACATTTTTGGGCAGGCAAAACTCATTGCTGAACTAATGGGGGGAAACACACAAAAAACACTGTGAAGATTCACTTATAAACCATGCGTGAACCAAATAAAGACTATTGCAAATTCATACGTCATTAGATTTATATAAACTTCAAGAATCTTATACTATAATGAAAACTTCCAAAGTGCCCTTTAAACATGTACAACACCATGTCAGAGAACTAAGCACATCAATCACAAAGATAAATCCAAATCATAAAGGTTACTCAATTAAATAGGTAAGTCTTCTGGAAAAAAAAACAGTGACTTGCTCAATTCAATAGGTAAATCTTCCGAAAAAATAGTGGCATCAAGGCCACCTGTCAAGCTCGGGCCTCGCTTACCAAATATTTCCTGTTTTCTTACACTCTTGCATTAGGAGTTATTGTCCCACATTTCATTATTCCATTGGTTGTGTTATGGATTCTCATGTATTCTTCTACAATTCCTATGTTGCACGCAACCTTGCCCTTCTTCACTGCTGTTTATCATCTCTGCTGGGAACTGGGGGAAGGTGGATGTGTACAGCTATCTGCTTTGGTTGGTTAGTGTCAACTCGTAACAGTTCTCACACAGGGGCTTCCTGAGTGTGTTGAAAACACCTTGGGAAGCATATGATCTCATCATTCTGGGTGGCCCTGCAGTCTGGAAAGCGTCTAGATAATGTAACCGTTAGCTTGCAGGTGTTAGAGGCGGTCGCAAGGGCAGGGGCAGATGTGTGGTGGGCTGAACGAGAGCAATGATTGGTCGCTTAACATTTCTGGAATTTCTTGCTTTCAGTATCGTGGCAGAACTGGCGTCCGGGCCCCAGTTCTGACACAGAAGCTGTCTATGCTTGGAACCTTTCGACTTCTTAATCTTGCTGCTACAAGAGTGTTTGTGAGAGTGATTGCATCCAGGACTTGACACCACCTGAAACTTCTATGTTCCACGAATAACAATTCACTAGCAAGAATATACAAATTTTCTAGTAGACTGTGTAGCTTCCCAGCAGATTAACGCATTTCCCAGGCTAAATCACGTTTCCAGTCCTCATCAGAGTCAGGAATAAGCATCAAGAATAAGCATTTTCACATGGCGCTCACAAACTCATCAGAATTCTCGCCACTTTCAACAATCAAGGCGCTTCCTGCTTCACACTCAGGGCTGGTAGAAGCTCTTGACTAATGGGGAAGCAGTGCCATAGTGCTCTTTAGCGTTTTATACATTGTCACTTTTTGGGTTGCTCCCCGGCGCTGAATATCACGAGCGCGCCCCTCCCTGGCTCGCTGTGGTGTCGGACCAGGGACGCCCTGGGCCCCAAGGCTGTCTTCCGAGCCCCGTTCCTTGCTGGGCATTGTCAAAGATTTCGGCACGGGTTGCGCCAGTCCCGCTGCAGCGGCCGATACGGCCGCGGAAGAACCCGCGGCGGGACATACATATTTCCAATTAAATGCCAAGGTCAGTCCATAATAAACACACAGTAAAATGAAAATGTAACCTATCCAAACATGCAAGAGAAGACAATGCATAATGTTCTGACTTCCTCCTCATCCGAGTCTTCTCTGAACTGCGTACTATACCACAAACATGATAACTAAACTCGGAATTGCCAATTAAATTTGTATTAAAATGGAGTATGGGTGGGTTGTGGTCATATTTTCTCTCAGAAGAAAAATAACACGACAAAAAAACAGAGGAAATTAACATGACAACACAGGGAACCTCACCCAGTCGGGCATGGAAAGGACTGGCACATAGCTAGCTCTTTCGTGATGCTGTGGGTCGGTGCACATGGCCCTTAGCTGGCAGAGGTGATTCATCTCATTAATTTCAACAATGAACGAGACTCTGGCATGCTAACTAATTAGGGGACACCCAAATGGACAGCATCCAACTTCTTAGAGGGACAAGCGGCATTTTGGCACATTGCAGAAGGCACCTACAGCAGTTTTATTCCAGAGAGCATTTATTGGAGGGTTTAGCAGATTTGGCTGTGCTTATTCTAACCCTGTGTGGTGTCTTTAAAGTTCTTCTCTGTGTTAAACCTTCAGTGCTCTTGTCATCTGTCTATTTTAATCTGTATTTTGATTTTGTTACTTGACTATTATAGTTTGTGATGCCTTCCATGGAGATAGTCTGTCTGCAGAAGTGGAAAAGAGCAAGAGTCCAGGTAGCCCCTTAAAGACTGCGGTCACACACACAAAATAATCCACTTTCAACCCACTTTCAGTGCACTTCCCAGCTGGATTTTTACTGTGTGTGAACTGGCAAGATCCAATTGGAAAGTGGATTGAAAGTAGACTATTTAGCATGTGTGACCGCAGCCAAAAATGAACAAAATTTGTGGCAGGGCTGGAGCTTTCATGAAGCAGTGAGCAGTGACTCACGAAAGCTCCTCCCCGGCCACAAATTTTGTTAGGCTGCATGCAGATCCACTGCTGCCCCACCTCTAATTGAGCCATATTATTTTGCGCCAGAGAATCGTGATCAGACGCACCCCTTTTAGCACGCTTCAAAGCGCTTCTACTGGCCCTAGAGTGATCAGATGGCAGCAGGCAGGGAGACAGCCCGTCGGCCATTTTTTTCAAAAAGC
>NW_015162573.1:0-1547 GCF_001447785.1 Gekko japonicus
GTCCCACCGGGAGGGGTGTCCAAGCCCTCGTGGCCAAAGGCGTCCCTTACAAGCAGGCGGTGGAGAAGGGTCTGCCCGAAGCGGAGGCCGTCATGTGGGCAGTGATTCCCCCCCCCCGGTGGTGGCAGATGGCTGCGGCATCGAGGTGCTGTGTGGTGAGTGTCACGGGCCCCACTGCCGCCTAACCCCAGCGGTGGGGTCAGGGATCTGCCACCCGCAGCCTCATGGAGCCCCCAGGGGGCCCTGACTGATGTCCTTGAGCCCGCAGGCAACTCCCAGAGTGGGGCTGCCATCGCAGGACCCTCCTCCAAGGTCACTGAGGAGGCCCCAAGATCCAGCACCAGCCAGAGCCGTCGGGCCCTGCTCCCCACCCCCGTGGAGGAGGGGGACTCGGCCATCGTCACGCTCCCATCCCCACGGACAGGCTGCGCCTTTGACACACCCAGCACCTCCCGACAAGGGCCCAGGAGGCGACAGAGCCGAGTGGCAGGGAGAACAAGGGTGGCCAGGCTTCTGGGCAGAGGGCAGAGGGAGGCGCGATGGCACCAGTGCCCAGCTGGGATCGCCGCCTGACTGTCCGCTGTGCTCTCCCCCTGAGCCTCGGTCCCTACTCCCTGAAGTTCCATGCGGATACTGTGGACCCCCCACATGCATCCTCCTGACCCCAAAGAGGAGAACGGCAACAGTGGCCTCTGTGGTCCTCCAGTCACTGGGCCTCGTGGAGTCCCTGGAACCAACAGAGGGCAGACTCCGCGTCTTCACACGGCAGTGGCCGTGGCCTGCAAGAGGGGGGATGGGGTGGCAGGGGCCACATTGTGTTGACAACGGACTATTCTGGCCATCATGGCTCTTGGGGGCCCAGACAGCTTGGGGTGGACCTTGAGGGGATGAGTCACACACCCCTCCCCACTGAAAGGTGCGCAGAACTTCTGAGGGGAGCCGGTCTGCTTAAGGAGGGGGGGTGCTGCTGACCACGAGCGAGGCTCCTCGGGTCCGTCCCTCTCTGCCTCCTGCCAGTGAGAAATGCTTGGGTTGGCCCCCTTGACACATGACCCAATTGCCCTGGCATGGAATGCTGCGTCATCAATGTCACAGGCCCTACTGCAGTCACTATCTCTCGCCCTACCCTACCTCTCAGGGTTGTTGTGAGGGCAAAGTCGGAAGAAACTCATATGGGTTGCCTTAAGCTCATTTGATGAAGGACAGAATGCAAATTTACAATTAGACGGTCCCAAATTAGCCCAGAATAGTTCTGTGTTTGAGGAAGGAATGAAAAATGGCTTAAATAAGTGAGTTAAAACAGGAGGAGAAGAAGAAGAAGAGATTGGATTTATACCCCGCCCTTCACTTGGAGTCTCAGAGCGGCTTACAAACTCCTCTCCCTTCCCCTCCCCACAACAGACACCCTGTGAGGTGGGTGGGGCTGAGAGAGCTCTGACACAAACTGCTCTTTTTCAAGGACAGCTGTGCCAGAGCTTGTGACTGACCCAAGGTCACATCAGCAGGTGCAAGTGGAGGAGTGGGGAATCAAACCCGGTTCTCCCAGA
>NW_015162573.1:1597-9222 GCF_001447785.1 Gekko japonicus
TATTCTCTACAGCCCCCCCCCCCCCCCCCCCGTATTCTAAAACCAAAGTAGCTTACAGTTTTTGGACTTCAGGCCATAGCGTGTTCTGCAAGAGATGATCTTCCGTGGGAGGTTCTGCAAGAAATGATTGGATTGAAATGGGGGGGGGGGATTTCTCACCCCACCAGATTTTATTCCCCTGTTCTCTTCCATTTCGATTCCAAAACTTTCCTTCAGAAATCAAACTACACACAAATCATGTTCCATACCTGTAAGGCTACGTGGCTGAAAGTAATTCTCACAATACTGACTGGAAGGATTCACATTTTCCTCCTCTTCCGTCGTCTGAACTGCTGTGTCCTCTGCCATAAAAGATTTTTAAAACATCAGCAAAAAAATAACATGGAAAAGATGGAATAGCTACGAAAACATTACACAGAAATTATCCAAACAAAGTCTAGGTTCTATAACCCAATTACCCATTGTGAGGAGGCCCAGGAAATGTTACGGTGTAAGAGAAATGTTTGTGCCTCAAAACACCAGCTAATAGAGGACCTGGAAAAATGTCAATTCACACGGCAGAGGGGAAAGTGGAAGAACCCAAAGAGCTTTATGTTCATCTGAACATCGTCTTCCGGCATTCCCCAGCCGAAAAGACATCTGCCTAACCTGGACCAGGGCCAGAACCTTTTTGGCTCTGGCCCCAACCTGGCGGAACATTCTCCCACTTGCGGGATCTATTACGATTCTGCAGGACCCACAAAACGGATCTGTTCTGTCAGGCCTTTTTTTTTTTGGCCCCCCGGAGGGTATTTTGTATTGCAGTTTTTAATAGACTACAAACTACAATGAAAAACTGGGACTGGGTAACTACATCTAGGGAGAGAGGAAAGAAAACCACTAATAACTAAACCCCCAAGTATAGGAGAGCATCACAACAGTTTATATAAATGTTAATCTTAAATTGCTAGTATTACTTTGAACATAGTCGGTTATGCTAAATTATTTATCTTTTTATCCATTGATTTAACTGTTTAAGAGAACCCCCAGAGCATCCCATAATAAAACTAAAGTTTTAAGGCACAATTCAGAGTCCTTCAGCCTTCATTTTGTCTTGTCTTTTCTAATCCTCAATTTTTATGCACTTTGGGGGGCAGCTGCCCCCTTATCGGAAAGAGAGTCCTCGTCGGAAGACCCTGATTCCAATTCGCCACTGGATTTACTGTCATCTTCTTCCTTCTCGACCTCGGCTGTCTCTCCCAGCTGCAATCTCAGGAACTCACGTGCTTTAAGAACAGAGTCAATCTTTTCTTTTTTATCGTGTATTTTGAAAATGATGCCTTCTGGAATTAACCATCTGTAGGCAATGCTGTTTGTTTGTAGAAAAAGGATTAAGTCTTTATATTTCTTTCTCTTTTGCCTTATTTCAAATGGGATGTCTTTTAGAATCCTGATGGTATTGTCCCCGATTTTCAAGGGTGTTCCTGTAGTTGCTTTCAGGATAGAATCCCTCACATGCCTCTTTGAGAATCTAACCACTATTTCCCCAGGCAGATTCTTCTTCTTAATGTACACGGAATAGGGAGTCAAAAAGTTATTAGGAATGCAACTGCTCGTGGCTGCAAGGGAAGCTGAAAATGAGTGACGGACAAACGGGAGCTGAGAGAATAATTTTTTTCAGAGTAGTAAACATTTCAAGTCTACTCAGCAGCCTCAAATCACAAGTTATTAACTCCATAAATCTGGTTTTGCAGCCACTTAGGACAAACAGAATCCCAAATTAGTCCCAGAATATTTTAGCCTTTAACTCAGGGACACTGTTTAATGTCGTGCCACCAAATGCGTAGATGTATTCTAATAAGCAACACAAAACCTTCATATGTGGCATCGGGCCTTGACAGCTCGTTCACGAATTCGAGTCACCAGTTCATACCGTAGCCATTAAGTGCAATACGTGGTCAGGGACCAACAGGGACCAACGGTGGGGAACAGGCCCACAGTGTAGAAGGGCTGGATTTGAGTCCAGTAGAACCTCAGAGGCCAACAACGTTTCCAGGGTAGGAGATTCCAAGAGTCGAAGCCCCCCAATCTTGTTGGTCTCTAAGGACTTGGGCTGAGCTCTTCCGCTGCAGACCCAACATGGCTCCTCTCAGAGAAGAAGGGAAAGCAGGAGGCACCTCTTGGAAGAGGAAGCACTGAAGGAGGTACGTGTGTTTTTGCTGTTGTGACTGATTCGCTCCATCAGGCCTGGCTCTGGTGAGGCAACAGACCAAGCACAGACCAGAACCAGGAAGTAAACCAGATCCCAAGAAGAGACAGGGGGGTGCTGAAAACCTGGTTCCTTTTGGACTGAGAAGCAGAGCCCAGATTCTGGACCACTGCCCAGCTAAGACGGAGGTCTGCTCCACCGTTTATTCCATGTATGACCATGCCCTTGTTGCACGGTTTTCTACTTTGGTAATGCTTTTCTTTTTACACCGCTTGCGACATATCATGTCCGATACTCTTGCTTGGCAATGTTTCTCGTTTCTGTGATCCTAGTTTGAGGATGTCATTTGTTGGGCATCTCGTACTATTTGGCTGCATTGTGTCACAGTGCCTATAGCCTTAGCAAGAAACATGAGCTATAAATAAAACAAAAATCATATATCCATAAAACAAACTAGGGAGAAAGCCTACTCTTTCGCCCACCCCACCCCTTCATCAACATCTACCTGAACAACACAGTGCTTAATGCACACAGACAGACAAAATGCCTCACCTTGAAAGACAGCTTTATTGGACAAGCCCAAGGCTGGAACAGTGGCACCTTCTGCAAGATCAATCATTTGCTAAAAAACAAAAATAAGTAAATAAATAAAAGCCTGCAGAAGCCATTGGGTCCTCAGCCTCATTTGTAAATATGGTGTCCTATCTCTCATGTGCTTTGAAAAACTGGTGTGGGGTCCTCAGTGAGTCAGAAATCTCAACATGACAATATGTATTACAAAATATCTCAGCTACTCGAAAAATCCAAATGAATTTTACCTGTCTCAGTCTCTGTATTTCTGTCTCCTAAATTACATGTTCAGCTTTTTAGGCCCCAAAGACACCATCTCTCTCCTTCCCTCCCTCCCTCCCCCCACAGGCAACGGAGCTACAAGCACCACAGTTTTATACTACAGACAGACAGAGGTGCTTGTGGGATCAAGGTGAGTCCGTAACATTTTCCTAACAAAAACAAACTGCGACAATTCTCCAAGAGTCAGCTAAATCTCAAATGAGGATTCTCAATTTATAAAGTGCAGGGTGCTTCAATATTTCTTATGAAAAGGTAAATATACACTTACACCAAAATACAGCTTCTCCAGAGAGACACCAGAAATGCTGCTGAAGTTTTCCATAAAATTTCTAGGCGCAGTAAACACTCGAAGTACTTTCTCATCGGCTCCAGAGACAAACTGAAATCGCCCAATCATGGCTAAGCACTGCATGTCATACCCGTGGATCTGAGGCCTTGCCACTTCATGCCACGTTACCTGTGGGAATAGTTCGCACTAGCTTGCAACAAGCTGAGAGGACGACCTGCATTGATACGTGCAGCACCCATCTCTCATTCTGCAGTCAGATTGGAGAGTCAGATCAGACCGACCCAGGTTCAAGCCCCCCCCCCCCCCCCCCCACCCCCCCCCCCCCTGCCATGGAACTCCCTGGAAGATCCTGAACCACTAAATATGGAAAGGGCTTTGCCAGGAAGAGAGAGAATCCACACACACTACAGTCCCCAAGCTTCTCTGAGGAAAGACAGCACAAACGTTCAGTAGGCAAAAAGTGTATCCATCAATTTTAGTTCCATTGATCCAGACTCTGCTCTAGTTTTGCCAGGGCCATGATGTTTAGCTAAAAATTTAATTTTCACCCATACTTAGAGGCACAGTCAGAGACTATTCATTCTGGAAGTGAATGAACAACAAAGAGCCAACAAATGGGGATGAATTCCTATTCCAACAAAGAACTAAAATTCCTTAGAAGTACCAGGGATTCTCTCCAGTGAGCAGAAGCCACCCACGCTAAACCCATTTACTGCTCCATGCTAACTTTAGATCCTCCTCTCTCTTTTAACATTCTTGAGCAGGAAGCAGGACAAAGCAGCAGAATGCTACAGGAGCAATGATGCAATTAAATCTAGCTGGAAGTCAACAAACACAGGCCTTTATTATTTTGAGAAAAAAAACTCCTTCTAGCACAATGTTTACTCCTAAGTGATACTGTGGCAATATTGTTATAGCAAAGTACAGATCAAAAGACAGCACAAACGCATTTTAGGACATCTGAGATGCAAATGATTGCTCAAGCTTCACATTCTGCTGGAAAATATCTTTTTTTTTTAATTGCCCACGTGTGGGCAAAATTTATTAGTTTTTTAGATATTACAGAAAAGAAAAAAAAGAAAGAGCAGTGCATTTTAAAATATCTAGCCAAAGATCTCGCTCACAACATCATTTTTATACGCAGATTACCACTTTCCCCCTTACTTTGGCTATATTTCATTACATATACCTTTAAACCAAAATTCTATTCCCGATAACTAATTTAGCTATATCCTATCTGCTATATTTCATTTTATCTATAATATACTAATATTTATCTATTTTCTATAAAAGAGAAAAAATAAAGATGGAAAGGAACAGATATATCTGAGTAATTGACATTTCTAGTTGAAGTATATATTTTTTCCATGTTAGCATTCTAGTCCCTTTGAAGTTTCTTTCACATTTTGACACAGTTAGCTTTCAAGCCTAAACATAGTAGTTTTTATTTTCCCCGCAATCTCATCTCCCTCACTAACTGGAAAATATCTGATCAACTGCTACATGCTATTTACCAAGCCTGCAAAAAAAAGAAGAAATACCTCTGGTTGGTTCCCTCTTTTCCACGGAGCAAAGATTCTTGTTGTTTGATCAGAACCAACAGTAATGACAAATTCTCCCTCTGGGTCCCAGCTCACGTCTTGTACACTACTGAAATGCCCTGTAATCACCACTTCTGGAGTCCACTCTCGCTATTAAAACAAGAGAATCAATATTCTGGGCTGTTAATGACACACAGCAGACAGGAGGAGCACCGACTGCAAAGGAGGCACATCCTCAATAGGGGAAAACAATTGAATTCAAGTAGCACAGATGTGGCAGAAGCCGATAGATGGTCTCCAGAACAGAATCAACAAAAAGATGGGAGTGGAAAGGGACAGAATGATGAAGAATCCTCTTCGGATAAGGAAGCCGTTTGGACATGATCCTGCTAAAGTTAAATTCCGAGTAATTTTGGCGGGAGAGATCTGATTATCTGCCCCAGACCTTGGGTCAGTCCCAGTTCTCTCAGAGCTCTCTCAGCCCCACCCACCTCACAGGGTGTCTATTGTGGGAAGAAGAAGGGGAGGAAGGTCTGAGTGAAGGGCGGGGCATACATCCAACTCCTCCTCCTCCTCTTCTTCATCTCCCTCCCCATCTCAGTGTTACATCATCAAGGAAACACACTGTTTGCACCCAGGGAGCAGGTCTTGCCTTGTCTTCTGCAGCTCCTTGCACCACCCAAGAAGCTTGGGAGAGGCAGCTGAGAGGGAGGTCCACAGAAACTGCTTCCTGCTTGTGCCAGGGTACCTCTGGCTCCCTTAACCTTCCACAACCTCTTTGCACCCTGCCCACCTGGGGAAGTGCCACAACAAGAGGTGTCACGTGTAGCAGTGGTTGGAGTGTTGGCGTGTTAGACTGGGATCCCGGAGGCCCAGCTTCAAATCCCTCACTTTGCCAGGGAAGCCGCCTGGGCACCAGTCACACAACGCCAACTTCAATTGGCACCTTTGAGCCAGTTTGGTGTAGTGGTTAAGTGTGCGGACTCTCATCTGGGAGAACTGGGTTTGATTCCCCACTCCTCCACTTGCAGCTGCTGGATGACTTTGGGCAAACCACAGTTCTGTCAGAGCTGTCCTTTAAAAAGAGCCGTTTCCGTCAGAGCTCTCTCAGCCCCACCGACCTCACAGGGTGTCTGTTGTGGGGAGGGGAAGGGGAAGGAGCTTGTAAGCCGCTCTGAGACTCCAAGTGAAGGGCCGGGTATAAATCCAATCTCTTCCTCTTCTTCTAAACAGCCTCACGGGCTGTTGTGAGGAGAAAACGGAAGACAGAATTTAATTCATTTTATTTATGTTATTGTCTGCATTTCTCAAAGTGAGAAATAGTGAGTCAGTACAACCAACAAAATGGGACGTTTCATAGCTGATGCATCACGATTTTAGAAGTATGGAACCACCAGAAAAAAAGTGAAGCACCGCAGAAGCACCAACATGACACAATAAGCAGTGCAGAAATTACAACACCAAGAGTGTGGCGCCTGCCGTGAAGGCAGGTCCAAGGAGGTGGCTGTGCTGGTCCAAAGCAACAGAACAGTCTGAGTCCCGTGGGGGCACCTTTAAGGCCAACAAGGCTTAATTAAAGCTCCTGTGTGCCTGCGCACAAGAGCTGATGCCCAGTATTATGCCTGGACTCCTCCTCCCTTAGAAGGAGGAGTCTGGTACCTAGGAAAGGGTGACGCCGGCAGCCTTCTTTCTCAGCATCTCACAGGGCCACTCACTCAAGACTCTTTCCTGGTCTGAAAACAGGATCAACATAGGTCCTGCGGTCACATGGAACGTGTGCCATCAAATACTGACCAGAGGCTTATCTGAAAAACTGGTCTTAAAGGTACACTGTGAAAGGGTCTGGGTTCTGGCAGCCCCCTTCCCTCTTTAGATCCATCAGTGTCAAAGGCTGACTTCTCAGAAAAGGCAGTCAATCTAACCAACCCCGTACCTTGCCTGACCTTTCCTTACCTGGTTATCCTAAATCCCTAGCAAAAATCATTTTAATCCCATAACATTCCTTATAATGATTTCCTTGCCCTGGCAGCTAGAGGTCACCACACAATAGACATTTTCACATGAATGTTACATGGCATTCGCCATTCCTGGGAATGTTATGAAGCTTCCTCACTCAGACAGCATTATTTCACTATAGCCATCATAGCATTGTTCTAAGAGCAAATACATCATGCTCCAAGGGGTTTGTGTGTGCATAGCCGCCCTGAGCCCATTCGAGGGGAGGGCGGGGTAGAAATTTAAATAAATAAATATCTAGACATACCAAAAGAGTATGTGAGTGCGTATCTAGGCATCCATTAACCTACACCCCAAAGCAAGGATGGGTACACCTCCTCCCTTGAGTGGAATGCTGGTTCGTTTCATTCATCCTTCTTTTCGGATCTCTGTTCCTTGGATAGATAACTACAGTCCCATAAAAAGGTTCCCCTCTCTGTCTCTACAAGCTACCACCTTTATTTTCTGAACTCGTATGTGTGTTCACAGAGCGCTCTTCAGTTAATAAGTTTTTGATATTATTCTCTAATTCTCGTCAATGAAAATAATTTCATTAATTACGGCCCGGTTCATTATGAGAGTTATACTGAGGGGGAAATGCTATCCTCTTGCATTGCTTGGGTTTCCTTCCTAATTCCCCAGCACACTCGGGGGGAGACCCTCACAACCACTTGGGGTCACAGGGGGTACTGGGGGGTGTGTGGAAGTGGGATGAGGCATGTTCACATGGCTTCCCTTCCCTCTTCAAACCGGCCTGGGG
>NW_015162573.1:9268-22520 GCF_001447785.1 Gekko japonicus
CCCGCAGAAAAGGCACGTTTATGTGCTTCCCCTTCTCCAGCCGCCCCGCAGTGGGGGGGGGGGCACGGGGGGGACGGACACACTCAAGGAGGGGAGGAAGAGAGAGAAGGCAGCTTTAAGTGCTAAATTCCCCAGCACACTCAGGAGAAGGCTCTCACAACCACTTCGGGTAACACCAGAATTACACTTTGTTGGTCTCAAAGGTGCCAATGGAGGCAAACGTTGTTCCGTAGCGGGATGCCGTAGGCCACTTTGGGTCCCCCCAGGGGAGAAGAGTGGGGTACAAACGAGGCAGATGGAGCGAAGGGCACCCTGCCTGGTGCCTCGGACAACAGGGCTGAGGAAGAACTCTGAGATCCTGGAACTCCACCGTCGTTGAACACGACTGTGCTGAGTTAGAAGGAGCAATGGTTGACTCGGCACAAGGCCGCTTCACATGCCCTTCTGTTCACGGCCTACGCAGCTCAAGGGACATACCTCAGCCAGCCACTGGATTAAATCTTATTTGCTACCAAAACTGAAATCAAAAGGAGTGAGAATCAGGAGTCAGAAAAGTCACGGAGGAGGCACTCAGAGTGGACACAGCGCCCAATGAGCGGAAGGGCGTTCCTCGGGGGAGGAAGGCCTTCATCACACACTATTCTGCCCACCAGTCAGAGCAATAAATAGCCTTGCCTTGTTCACAGACGTCTGTTTCCAAAGATGCAGGGCTCCATGAAAAGCATGAGCGAGAACCATTGTGCCATCTGGGCTGAAGCAACAGTCAAAAAAACCCAGCGTATTTCCCCCCACTTCTCCAACTCGGACCTGATGGAAAAGTCAGACGCAGAATACGTTAAGTCAGCCACGGGCCTTCTTGCACCTACTTAATAGCTACAGGCATAAACTCTGTGCAAAATAACTAAACCCTAGCTATGATTTAGCACTGTATCCAGACAAATGTGTTCCTAAAGAGACTCCAGTATCTCTGCTTTGCAGAGCTGAAACCATGAAAACACAGCAATTAAAAACAGATAACGGCAGCCATTAAAACATACATGCATTGGAGACAAACTCTGACTGAGACCACCTTGCGGTGCTTTTTTTTGAGGTTCTGGCGGACACCAGAAGGCCTCAAAAGAAGAAACTGCTTGCAGTGCAAAGGGAGAGTGTTCCCAACAGCATAACACCCATTCTTCACAAACAGAGAACTTCAGTCATGCAACTGTCTCCCCCCCGGAGTTTTGCACTAAACGTGAACAGAGCTCATCCAAACCCAGTATGGGCTTGCAAACTTGATTACGATCTTTGGATTATGGAGAAGTCATGGTTTTGCAAAACCACGGCTAATGCAGGAAGAAAGAACTGCTCCAGAGCAGGGGTCATTTCGTAGAAAAAGAGGTGCAGGAGCTCATTAGCATAACTCATTTGCCGGAAGTGTGTCAGAAGGCAACACCCACCACTCAGGCTCCACTGGACTGTTTTGGATTGCAGACCTGTCCTGGCAGAGGAGGGAGAGCTTGTACCTGAATAAACCTTGGTCTTAAAGGTGCCACTGGACTCTGTTTTGGACCGGGGGGCTGGGGGGGCCCTCTGCAACTTAGCTGGCTGCTTCTTGCTCTGACTGAGGGCTGCTGGGAGCAGGGGGTGGGGCTTGTTGCATCTGCCCGCCCCCTGGGCTCTTTACTGCCGGAGCTCCGCTCCCGTGCGCTCCTGCAGGAAATGACCCCTGCTCCAGAGGGTGGGAGGGGGGGGGGATGTGCCTGCACTCATAAAGTTAGCTCCTGATTTTCAAACCATGCTATGCAGACCACCAGGATTATATCTGTTCCAGGCTCTAGGCAGGGCAACAGCCACTAGTTTAGCTGATTTTTTTAAAGGAACTGAAAGAAAATCAACAACTATTAGGTGTAACGGTTACATACAACCTCTATGCAGAGAAGCAAATCACTTCTGAATTCCCTCTCTGCTAGCTCAGGGGTCCCCGACCTTTCTGAGCCTGTGGGCACCTTGGGAGTTCTGACAAAGGGTGCTGGCCACTGTGGGAGGCGCAGACATGCACACAGGAAACCCAAACGCAGGAGACAAGAAAAGTGACTTTTTAAAAATGCAAGGGAAAAGAAGGGAGAGAGAATGAAACAAACACGATGGGGCCGCTTGTGCTGAGACAGCACTGTTCTAATCTGCCCAGCCAATCAGATCCCCTGCTGAGCAGGAGGCCGGCCTGGCCACGCCCACCTCCTGGAAACACCCGGCAAGGGCTGGGAAAGTTGTGGCCGGGGACCCCCGCGGCAGCTCCTTCAAAAGTCAGGGAAGCCCAAGAGGCATTGTGAAGTGAACAGCAACATCCCAGCCCTTCCACTCAAAGAAAAGGAAGCACAACAGACAAGGCGAAGTTTCTTCTTCTAAGGTTCAGTTTCAGTCTAGAGGTGGACACGAGGGTGTGTTCAGGGGAAATGGCTCCTTCTTCGCCGCACAGCTTCCTTGGAAGGCAGTCCCGGCTCTTCGCTTCCGAAGGGCTCTTTCTGTGCCACCCACCCTAACCCGCGGCAGGAGGCTCCTCTTTGTACGGATGCGGTCTTCTGTGAAGACTTTCCCGCTTCGTTCTTTGGGGCTTGGATTCGACGTCAGGCTCCCCCTCCTGAGCACTTAACTTCCTAAAACATCTCAGACAAACAAATGGGGGCAGGGAGAGAATGTAGAAAACCGCATCTACCTGTTCTAACCACACCCCAGATTCTTCATCTGGAGCCCACAGGATGACGGTTTTGTCCATCGAAGCAGAAAGCAATCTCATTGGCTGTTCTCTCCTGTCATCTACAGCACAAGGGGGAGGGGGAAATTACCTCACTAGAAAGGGTTAGAGCCTCTTTTATTACATACCAACAGCCAATGTTCCCTCTAAGCTATGGAGTCCTGTGAGCAAAAATTCTACTTTGTGAGCCGCTGGCATTAAAGTTGTGAGCGAGTGATTTGGCTGCTGCATAAATTAGCTTGCTCTGGAGCCTTCCTTCCTGAGCTAAGACAAAAACGTGTGAGCTGGAGGCTAAAAAACTGTAAGCTAGCTCACACTAACACAGCTTAGAGGGAACACTGCCAATAGCGTGACAAAAGCAGGAGATTCTAAGAGACATCTGGAAGACAGTACTACATGGAGGAAGGGAGAAATGTCCTAGCTGCAATGTAAAGCACCTTCGGGAAGATTAAAAGGGGGGTGGGGGGAAATCTGTAAATTGAACATTTGGGACTACCTCTGTATCTGACAAAGTAAGTGTTGACTCACAAAAACTTACACTTCAGTGGTTTGTGTTGGTCTTTAAGGTGCTACTGGACTCAATTTTGGTTTCTGACTAATGAATCACCAGTTCGGGACTTACTTAGAATGCACTGCACATGCAGTAGCGTCACATCCTGGCGACAGCGGTGCAACGTGTATCGCTGTCCCCCGCGGCAGGGATCCTGTGAAGACACACGGATCCCCTGCCGCGGCTTGGCAGCCCTAGCCTAGCCATAACCCTCTCCTGGATGGGAGAAAGAAACTGAAGCACTGGAGCCACACCTCCCTGCTCGGAGGTCAGTAGGGCATCTGACTTGGCTGGTAATTCCTCCTGTTCAGATCTGGAGGCAGGGAGACTCTCTGACACACCCCTCTTTGCAAGACCCAGGCCAGCGTGACTCTGCACAAACGTTTGGGCTACCAGTCTCACCGTGAGGATTTGACAGATTCAGGGAAGGGGACGTCGTATGCCCACGGAACTCACAGCACAGAGCCCCCATGAGATACGGCGCTCTCTCCGCTGAGGAAGGAAGAGAACTGGCTGAATCCCCACACGGAAGCAGGAGGATCCGAGGATCCTCCTGCTTCCTGGTTCCAAAGGGATCTCTCACCAGTCGATCAGCCTCCTCCTCCAAAGGAAGAAGAAAACCCAGAAGTAGGCCCCAAAAGGTGGGCCACAGATCTAAACCAAAGCTGCAGGAAAGCTGAACCTGCCCGTAAAGGTCAGGCAACTTCTCCAACATTCTCCGGCGGCACATCCACACAGAACAGAAAGCCCTGAAGACACAACTGCGCTGCCACATCATGCAGGGTTGTCACTGAAGGCGAGTTCACCTGCTCCCAGCACACAGCAGCACCCTGCTGACGATCCCGTTCTGTGCAGAAGGGTGGAGTGACATGCAACGGAGAACACGGGACTGGCCACTCCCCCCCCCCGTACTCTGTAGTAATGGAAGTGTGTGAGATGACCCCACGTCACACACACCCCCCACGGGGTTGGCGTCTTTGGCAACAGCGCCATGTTCTTTGCCATGCACAGTCCAGCACTAAGCTGTAGCTCACACATTTCTTCTTACCTGTGACAAACGAAGGCTGCCAATGAACTGCATAGACCCAGTTTTCATGTCCAGCTAACACAGAATCCAACGTCACAGCAAAGGAGGTGTCCATACCTGACCACAAAGCAAAACCATAATCTTCACAGCTATTCTGACAGCCAACGTCACAGGCGAAGGCTCACCAGATGCAAAATGGGCAGCACAGTAATAAAACCCAGGATGATGGCATCCTGTCAGAGAGGTCGCAATGAGATGCTCATGCAAGCACAGCCTGGATCTAAGATCCCACAGGACAGTTGAAAGCTCAAAACAAAAATAATCAAAGCTAATTTAAAGCTTCGGCTTTTGATCTTTAAGATCGAAATTCTTTTTTAAAAAATTAAATACACAGTAATCTACATTTAAAACCAAATGCATTTTAGTGCAATCTAGAGGTGTGAAGACCGGGGGGGGGGATGTAAGCACGCCAGACAAATCCTCCCGAGGGCCCCTTCCATCACTGGTTGTGGGAGAGGAAGGAAGGAAGGAAGCACAATTTCAACCCCTGCCCCCTCCTCAATACAACTCATGTGGCTCCCATCAACCCCAGGATCTGCCTTCCCCGGGATCAGAAAGGACGGCTGCACTTTCCACTAGCCGATGGTGGGCTCCAACCACACACAGGCAGAGCGATAACCTGGCGATGCAACCTTTAGGTAACAAGGAGGAAGGACAGGAGAATAAGCTAGTTCTCTGTCAGAAGTAGAGATGTGAAGGCCCGGAAAAAAACGGGAAAAATTCAGGGGAAAAATGGGTTTTTTCCATTTTTTTCCTGAAGTCTTTTTGTTTTTTCCTGAAGTCTTTTTGATTATGGAACGTTTTATTTTAACAGACCTTCTACTTTAAAGCAATGACAAAGGAGCTATGGAGGGGAAGCAGATGAACTATATGAAACAGAAGGCTAGCACACAAGGAAACAGCAGAACAATACTGACAACCAACTCTTGAGTCAAAATATAGCTAAACAAATGGACCCAGGCACAATTGCAGACGTTTTTAGACAGAGGGAAACGGAAAGAGAGCCTCTTAAATATATATATATATACGTGTGATTGTCTGCAATCAGCTAACACAAAACTAAGTGCTTTTGCACCAAGGGACCACATCCATTTCATAGAAAAGGGCCGAACCCACACAGACCCATTCCCCTCTGGGGGCCGGGGGGAACGGGCAACCCTAGCTACTAGCCTAGCCTACCTCGCAGGGCGGTTGCAAGGAGCTGGGTGCTCTTGAGTCAGCCTACCCACCCTCCTCTCTCTGCCTAGCTTACCTGGCGGGGCTGTTGTTGCGTGCCTGGGCTCCCTCCCATTCCCGTTCCCCTCCCACACTTCGCAGGGCCTTGGCGGCTTGGGTGGCCCCGGCACAGGCCTCGCGCTTGGCCTCGCGGAAGGGGTCGAGGAGTGTGGTGTGGAGGATGCACACAGCCTTGGGCAGGCAGGGGGCCAGGGCGGCAGTGGGGCAGAGGTGCAGGAGGCCGAGGTGGAGCTCCTTGCAGGCCTCGCGGGAGGCGCCGGTGCCCACCTCGCAGATGCGCTGCGCCAGGGCCGGCATAAGGACGGGCAGTGCCTGGGCGGGCTGGGTGCCATGGCCCAGGAAATGGCAGAGCAGCCTGAGAGCCAGCTCGTGGCAGCGCTCCAACGGGCCGGCCAGCAGGCAGTGCAGCAGTGGGCACAGCAGCTGCCGAGCAAAGACCTCCTTTACAGCGAGGCTGGCGAGCGTGGGAAAGTGTGTGGCCGCTCATTGCCATAGAGATGGGATTGGGAACACTGCCAGAATGCTGTTCCGGCCCAAAATGACCCCTGGTTGTAGAGCAGAGGAATATTTCATTAGTGGATTCTTCATCACAAAAGATGACCCGAGACACAAGAATGACCCTACTGAGGACACTTCTACACAATCTACACAACTACACACAAAGTACAGACTCGCCTCCATTATCTTTCATAGTGAAAATGTTCTCCTTCAGCCCAATAGCATTATCTTCTCCAGTTTCCAGAAGTGGTGGCGAAGTTGCATGAATCTTCCAGATTCTTATCAGGCAATCCTGAGCACAGCTTGCCAAGAAGAGATCGCCATCTTTAAAATGAAAAAAGAGCAAAAAAGGAGAGGCAGTTCCCACTTCTTAAGAGATATGGAGCTGAAGCTAATTGGAATATTTTGATTGGGACCTCGCTTATACAGGTGTATTCATTGTATGTTACTGAAGACTTACCTGATTTACCTGACGAAGGCAGAGGTCTGAAACACTGATTATCCAGAACGGCATAGTTTCTACTTGGAACGAATCTTATTTACTACACGCCACAATATATAGATGTTTGGACGTCAATTCAAGGACATTTGATATTTATATATACAAATATTTTCTTTGTGTGCTTGTTCTATTTATGAAGGAAGTCTGCTGCTTTTGAGATACGCCGTGACTTATTGTGGGTTTGTTACCACCCACTTTGGGATAATTGCTCTTTATTATGTTTTTGATTCTACAAATAAATATTATATAGGAGTTTGGCATTATCATTGACTTTGTTTTCTATATGATTATTGTTGCATTTATTTAGCATGTTTTGACCACAGTTTTGTTTGTGATTTCATTGGGGTTTTTTCCCCCTGTAGCCTCCCTCCTTCTTACTAGCAGAAATAACTCAGACAAGGTACAATCCAGCTCTCGCCGAGCTCTCGCCAAGACTGCTTAAGCGTGGAGACTATTCTCCTGGTAACTTTCATTGCTGCTGAGAATGCAGAGGCATTTTCCAAGGCAGGGGAATGTCCACAAGGATGTTTCCCCCACATTTTCTTTGCCTCGGCTCTCTGTGGTTGTCTTCCCTTCCCCTGTCACCAGAGGGCATTGCAGGCTTTAAAAACCAAAAATGGCACTGCTATAGCAATACAGCTATTGTAACCATCTAGTGCAGTGATGGCAAACCTTTTAGGGACCGAGTGCCCAAACTGCGAGCCCAAACCCACTTATTTATCACAAAGTGCCAACACGGCAATTTAACCTGAATACTGAGGTTTTACTTTAGAAAAAACAACCCATACATTAACTTAAGATGACCCAAATGAAGGAAGGAAAGCAATCCCAAATGCTTTCATTTACTTACAATTATTTGGCAGAGAATTTATTTATTTATTTATTTATTTGATTTTTATCCCGCCCTCCCGTCGAAGCGGCTCAGGGCGGCGTACAACAACATACAATAAAACAACTCATCTAAAACAATCAATACAAACATTAAAATCATACTTTACACTTTAATGATGGTCTGGGCCTGGCTGGGGCGATGGCACGCGTGCCCACTGAGAGGGCTCTGAGTGCCACCTCTGGCACCCATGCCAGAGGTTCGCCACCACTGATCTAGTGCAACAATGTACTAGTTGCCAACTTTCATATTTAACAAAGTAAGTATCTAGATAGGGATGGGCATGCACCGAGAAATGAACCGTGGTTCACGTATGAACCGGGCTGGTCCGTGGTTCATTTAGAACTGGTTTGTTTGTTGGCGTCATCCCCAAACCAAAAACAAACTGCCTTTTTTCTGTGGAGGTTTGTCTGGTTCATTAGAGCGATTTATTCTTCAGACAGCTATGCGGGGAGGCCCCTGGCAACAGCCACTGCAGTGAGGAGGCCGAGGAGAGTTTCCAGCCTCCAGGTGAGCCCTGAAGATCTCCCAGAATTAGAACTGATCTCCAGACTACAGACATCTGTTCCCCTGGAGAAAACTCTACGATACACCACAGATTCTAGATGAACTCTCCCCCTCCACAGGCACAATCCCAAAACCTCCAGGAATTTCCCAGGCCATAGTTGGCAACTCTACCACCAACGCTGAGCAGAACAGCCATGTCAAAACAATTCAATACTGGCTGTTTACAAAAAATGAGGACAGCTCTAGATATCTTTTTTAGGGCAAGTCGCAGTGAAGGCTGGTGCTTTCGTTTTGGTCTCTGCTAGCCTTCACAAGATGGGGAATGGAGGAAGCCCGTAACTTTGCTTAGCAGAGAAAGAGGTTAATGAGGGCATTACATCGGGAAGGCATTACATTACATGGGAAAGACTGAAGGTCAAAGAAGAAGAAGGGGATGGCAAAGGATGAGATGGTTAGGCAGTGTGATCGAGGCAACGTGAATGGCCCAAGCCAGCCAGACCTCAGAAGTTAAACAGGGTTGGCCCCGCTGAGTCCGAGGGGATGGGAGACCATCCGGGACGTCCAGGGCTCCTACGCGGAGGCAGGCTATGGCAACCCACCTCTGCTCAACCCTTGCCTGGGAAACCCCACAAGGGGTCGCCATGAGTCGGCTGCGACCGGGTGGCACTTTGCACCGCAACCACCTGACACCATTCCCTCCAGTACCATTTTCAGCAGTGCCACCCTCAAAGCAGGGAGCCAGGCATTCATGCAAGTGAAATGAGAGCAGGAAGCAGCCAACGGCAAACACTGAGACTACACTGGTTTCATCACCAAATTCTTCCACAGGGCTGCTTTCTGCAGACCGTCCACTGGGCATAAAATCCTGCTCCAGCTGGTATACAAGCAGGTTCAGACTTGTCTCAGATGCCTGGCTTGCTCTGTTGATCTGGCTTCTTTGGCAATATCAGAATACTAAAAATGCTTTTGTCTGATTTCATACTCACCACAAACTGCCCACTCGACCCCTCTTATCCAGTCTTCATGCCCCCGGAGTACCAACTGTTTCTGAAACTGAAATAAACAAACATCTTTGCTACGTAACATGCTCATCTGAAAGTCAATATTCTACAGTATGAGGAAGTTGACTGTAGAGAAGAAAGATAAACTGAGAAACCCTCTACTGCTCATGGTCAACTCGGGATCCATGGATAAGAATTGATACCAAGGATACCTTTGGAAGAACACAAGTCCAAGTATTATTACCGGCACATATGGCCCTCGGTCTCAGGTCCCAAAGGTCCACCGCTGCTCGCCATTGCTGCCGGGAGAGATGGACTCGCGACAGGCGTTAAGTGCTGCGGATGGAGGTCTCAGAATGGCAAAAAAGGGCCACTTAGAACCGGGTTTGATTCCCCACTCTTCCTCCACATGCAGCTGCTGGTGTGACCTTGGGTCAGTCATAAGTTCTTTCAGAGCTGTTCTCTCAGAGCTGTTCTCTCAAGAACAGTTCTGGAAAGAACTCTCTCAGCCCCATCTACCTCCCAAGCTGTCTGTTGTGGGGAGGGGAGGGGAAGGGGATTGTAAGATGCTCTGAGACTCCTTTGGGTAGTGAAGGGCAGGGTAGAAATCCAATCTCCTCCTCCTCCTCTTCTTCTACCTGTCCCCCCTCTTGTCCACTGCACCTTGCCAGCTATGCTGCCATGAGGATTGGGGGTGGGGTATTCGCTTGCCTGTGTAGCACGTACGCTGCATTCCCTCTTGGCTTCTGTAATGCTTGCTTACCTATGGCCTTGCAGGTGCTGTGTAGTGTCTGGGATTCAGGAGAACCGCGGGAGCGCTTTCGGTTCCCAGCTTCGGCTCTAACGGCCTGGGGCTCCTTCTCCCGCGCGTGGGAGTGTGACCAGTTGGCCTAAGGAAGGGGGGGAGCTGCATACGAATACCCTATATCCCATTATGCTTGTAGGGGCGACGCCATTCTTAACAGTGCCTTTGTTAATGCATCTATAGCTCTGCGATAAAGTATAACCTTCCTGATAAGCGTGTACTCCGTTGTTGGCTGTGGAACCTGACACATCCATCTCTCTCTCTCTCTCTCTCTCTCTCTCTCTACTGCCTTGCCACCAGCCATTCTCCTCCTCGATCACCCAAGGCTGCTCTTTTGTACACTGAGCTAAAAGACACTGGGAAAAACAGGAGATCACTGTTTCTCACAACTTTCTTACAAGCTGCTCAGAGCCTTTGGGGTGGAATCGCGCATCACAACTGTAAACCACAGGGTTCAAGTCAGCTTAGAAAAATGTAATTCTGTCTGGGGTTGTCCTGCTACGTTGTGGGACCAGGATTCAGCTCAGTCAAACCCTGCTGGTCTCACTGATTCCTCTTTGAAACATGGAAGGACTCTCAGGGGGAAAGCGAAGATGTCTGTGATCATCTCTTGTGTGAAACCATCATTAAGACTAGCTGTGGTTAATAAGTCAACTTCAAAGAATCACAGCATCACTGAGTTGGGAGGGGCCACACAGGCCATCTAGTCCAGCCCCCTGCTCAGTGCAGGATCAGCCTGAAGCATCCCTGACAAGGGTTTGTCCAGCCGCTGCTAAAAGACCGCCAGTGAGGGGGAGCTCGCCACCTCCCGAGGCAGCTGACCCCACAGTTGAACGACTCTGACTGTAGAAAAAAGTTTTCCCTAAGATCCAACCAGTATCTTCCCGCCCTTAATTTAAACCCATGCTTGTGAGCAATGTCCCCTCTAAGCTGTGGAGTCCTGTGAGCAAAAATTCTACTTTGTGAGCTACTGGCAATAAAGTTGTGAGCGAGCGATCTGGCTATGGCATAAATTAGTTTGCTCTGGAGCCATCCTTGCTGAGCTAAGACAAAAATGTGTGAGCTGGAGGCTAAAAAACTGTGAGCTAGCTCACACTTACTCAGCTTAGAGGGAACACTGATTGCGAGTCCTCCTGTCCTCTGCTGCCAACAGCTTCCTGCCCTCCTCTTAAGTGACAGCCCTTCAAATACTTCAAGAGAACCATCCTGTCCCCCTCCTCAGCCTCTTCTTCTCCATACTAAACATTCCCAAGTCCCCCAGCCTTTCCTCGCAGGGCTTGGTCTCCAGGCCCCCCATCATCCTCGTCGCTCTCCTCTGCACCCGCTCCAGTCTGTCCTCATCCTTTTTGAAGTATGTCCTGGCCCCACTGCTGGACCTCCTGAGGGCACCTGGTGTTTCTGGCCCCCGTGTGAGACAGAGTGTTGGACTGGACGGGCCATCGGCCGGCTCCAGCATTGGCTTCTCTGATGTTCTTATGAAGTGAGACCTCCAGAACTGCACACAGTACTCCAGGGGCCTCCTGACCAATGCTGTGTACGGCAGGACTATAACATCTCACAATTTGGATGTTATGCCTCTGTTGACACACCCCAAGATCTCTTTAGCCTTTTTTGTCACCGCATCACACTGGCTGCTCATAGTTAACTTTCGGTCCACCCGTACCCCCAAGATCTTGCGTCACCCAGAGGTAGAACTCAGCACTTATCCTTGTTCAGCTGCATCTGGTTCCCATCCACCCATTTCCCCAGCGTGTCTGGATCTCGTTGAATTCCATCTCTATCCGCTGGTGTGTCCGCTGCTCCTCCCAGTTTGGTGTCCTCTGCAAATTTAACGAGTAGCCCCTCCACACCCTCATCCAGGTCGTTTATTAAAACACTGAAAAGTGCCGGGCCCAGAACACAGCCCTGTGGCCCCCCACTGGACACCTCCCTCCATGCAGATCCTTGCTCCAGATCCAAGCTGGATGGACCACGGGGAACCAGTGTTCGCGGCGCAGCCAGCATTCAGACAGCCACCCTGAACACAGTGGGGTGGTTTAAACTAGATCTCCTGCGGTGCCTGAACTGTTCCGGTGTCATGCAACTGGTAACTGTTTCCTTTCACGCTGGGAAGGAATCAGGATCTCACCCCCCCTTTTTTTGCCATGAAGTCATCCCCGTCGGATTTCCAAGGCAAGAGATGAATAGGGGTGATCCGCCGTCCCTTGCCTCCGTTACCAACCCTGGAATTCCTTGGCCGTATTAACCAGGGCTGACTCTGCTTAGCTCCTGAGATCAGGCCCGCCTGGGACCTCCGGGTCAGGGCCGCTCTGAGATCAGGCCCGCCTGGGACCTCCGGGCACAGAACACCCTTCTAGTTAGTCACTCAGCTACAGAAAATATAAGACCTACCCCAAAAATAAGCCCTAGCAGGATTTCTATGCATTTGTGGTATAAGCCCTAGTGTGTCTTCTTGAGAAAAAATAAATATAAGACAGTGTCTTATTTTCGGGGAAACACGGTATATGTTAAAGGGAAGAGGCATGCTCTCTACCGGGAGTGTGCCCTTTATCACTGCGGCAATAAACGCCGTTTTGTCGTCGAGTACATGTATCCACGTGCAAAATCTCGCCAAGTGTCGTCGCTTCCAGAGCACAAAAGGAGGCCCCAGCTGAGGAGCTGTTCCTCCTACGGCCAAAGGAGTCACTTAAATGCTGGGGCACAGAACACCCTTCTAGTTAGTCACCCAGCTACAGAAAACAGTCCCAATGTCTGTGCCAACGCAGTGCCAACAAAACTGAATGAGGACATACAGCTCACAGGAGACCCGACCAAGGAATTGTACCTGCCCATCCTGCTGGGTGTACAGATGAATTCGGCAGTCGTCACCCCCACAGGCCAGGATTGGCACTGAAACAAAACAGTTGTCAATGGTCAGGGGTCTGGTTCAGACACAGGATGGAACTGTACTTTGTCGTCACTGTGACTAGTTTGTGAAGCCAGAATTCGGCTTGCTATAGACGGATCCCTCATCCGGGGTCTGCCTTGACAAGCGCTGCTGCTCTAGTCACCAAGCCTCATGCTAGGGAACGAACCAGCCTCGCTTATTTATTTAAAACGTTTCTGTGCTGCCTCTCCAGGAACCAGCCCAAGGCAGAGTACAAAATAAAAAAAAATAACAACGGAACATTAAAAGATATTGATTAAAACCCGGCATTAAGAACACAGCCCAGCAAAACAAACAAACAAAAAATCACAGTCCATAAAAACAGGCCCCTGACAGTTTCAAATAAGTTTCAAAACTTAAATAATGTTCATAGATCAACCCCTTGATTAAAAGCCTCGGGGGACGGGGAACATTTTGGCCTGGTGCCTATAAGGAAGCAGTGCGGGTGGCAGGCAAGCTGCCAAGGTGAGGCATTCCACAAGTGAGGGGCCCCTGCTGACAAAGGCTGTCCTCTGTG
>NW_015162573.1:25086-38301 GCF_001447785.1 Gekko japonicus
AAACCAATCCAGGATTAATATTAGGGGGTTATTAAGAAACTGTTGCAGGTTTGGGGGGGAAGTGGTGAAGAAAGGTCAGAGCGGATGGTACAACTTCTTAACTGCTTCTTATACGGAAGCTGAACCCAGCGCTTTAAGACCCTGCTCGTCCTCTCAGCCCAAGAAAATCTCTTAATAGTACATGCTGTACATTAAATACAGCATAGTGAGGAGTGATGGAGTGAGCGGCACGCAGGGCTTTTTTTCTGAGGGAATGTGCCAGAACAGCATTCCAGAACCTCTGCAGCAAACTTATTTTTAAAATGTCTAAAAGTTCATGAGTTTTCCGTATACAGACTGAAAACTTAATTTCCCTCTTGAGAGTTCAAGCTCCTCTTTAAATAATAATAATTTTAAAAGCCCTTGGCTATATGTTCCATCAGGGCTCAACAAACCCCAGGGGCCAGGTCATCGTGGAGCCTAGAAATTTAACTGTGCCGCCTAGTATTTCTGACAGTGGTTTTGCTGACACTCCTTGGAGGAAATACATTTGTTTCTCATCTTGCATCAGAATATGTTCTGTTATTTGACATAATAACAAAGACATTTTAAATTCTTATCATTACTTGCTTACATGGAAACTTGCCACTTACACCAGCTTCTTTCTAGAGTGGCTCCTATAATCCAAACACCACCCTCAAAATCTCCTGGCATTTTCCAAAGAGGTATCGGGAATCCTACTTGAGAAGCTCATAAACAGGACACAAAGGCAATGCCTCCCCCCGGCTGCATCTGTACTCACAGGTACACAGCCTCTGAATGGAGAGGCTCTATTCAGCTGTCCTGGCTAACAGCATTAGTAGAGGCATAGATCTGTTTAGTTCTATCAGCCAATTTGACAATATTATAACTTGTACTGGCTTAGTAAATCTCATTATGGCAATAATTAAGTACGTCTGTTCTTGGGGTGTCTCAAAGTCTTTACTATTTTTGCCTTTCTGGTTAACGATCACCTTGCCAGGCTGTGTTTCAAGGACTCTTAAAACAAGGCTGGTTAGCATACCAGAAGTCACCCTTCTAAATTACACTGTCACTTATTTTGCAGTTGGCAGGAATCCAGATTCTCACTAAATTGTGCAACATGGGATGTGAAGGTACATCTTGATAAATTTGTGGTCAAGCGTCTGTTTACAGCATGTAAGCAAGATTTACTTATTTATTTAAAGCAATTCTATGCGGCCTTTCCACTCAGTTCAGGATCCCGAAGGCAGCAAGCACTGCAACAGAACATTAAAACGTGGGACATTTTAAACACATACCTACACACATGTAATATAAAGCCAAAAGCAAACAAACAGAGAAGAGAGATTGTAATAGTTAGTTAGGGAACGCCAAACAAAACCGTTTTCACCCGCTGGCAGAAGACAGAGGGAGACAGGCCAATGTTCTTGGGGAGGGAGTTCCAAAGATTACCTTCCATTCCATGCCTTGACCAGATTCGTACTGTAGAGTCAGAACCAGCAGAAGCTACAAGTAAAGTTGACTCTGCAGAAGACTCATTCGCCAAGGAAACAACATCTAAAGCGCAAACTGCTTCTGTGTGGCCTTCAAGGCGAGTGTTGTTTACAAGCTAAACAGAAAGATACCTGATCATACAAAGATATGACAAACACACCTGAAATTCAAACCAAATTGCAAATCAAAGTGCGTGGATGTTCAAAACTGACACACCAATGAAGTAGCTGGAAGGCTAGCAGAAGTTTAATATTAAACCTCCAGTGGATAGCACCACTATAGTGCAATTATTTTCTAATGGAAAGGAAAAAATATTTTACTATATAACTGTCTATTAGTAATTTAGATTAACCTGCATTTGGATAAAAACTAACACTCAATAATGTTCACAAAAGCGACACTACTAGTCTTTTGATCATGTCGTCAGACGTTTTTTCAAGGTGTGAGCTTTTGTGTGCAAGGCACACTTTTTCACATACAATGGAATGGCAGGTAAGGCTCAAACTTATAGCCAGCGAATGAGCTGCAGATTAACATGTAACATGACGATGTTCAAGATATGCAAAGTGAAAACTAAATAAGAAGTTAAGGTCATCAGGTCAACAGTTGTAAAGCAACAAATATGCCAAAATAGCAGACAAGTGTCTAAATGTGTCTTTTCTAATTGTGGGAAGTAACTGGGAATCTTCATTCTCTCTTCCCAGGAGTGCAGGGCAGGGGACACAGCATTTTCTGAGGGGGATGTCGTGTTATGTCAGCAGACGCCCCAATGCCCTTTGCATTACATTCAGTAGTCTAATATACTATTCTGAAAAAGAAATACACTTAAATAGACTGGACTCCAAATTTGTTCTACTGCTTCAGACCAACATGGCCGACCGACTGGATCTAACATTTCCTCAGTCTACTTTAAATATTTTGTACACGACAGGAAAAAAAATTAAGCATTTTGGCTAAAATGAACACAAATGTTTCTAAAGGGAAAACACGGAACATAACTGAAGCAGAATATCGATTACAGAATTGTGGGTCAAAAGCTAGCAGCAAGCTTGCTGATTCAACTCCCTGTGTAAAGCAGGGAAACTTTGGTTTCCTTCCTCCCTTTTCGTGTAAGCCCTTCCAGGTCCCACTTAGTCCAAGCTTCTCCCTCATGGATCACTGACTTCTCGTGGCGAGGGGGCTTGTGTGGTTCGATGAGGCTGTGGGCTATGCCGTGGAGGGCCACCCAAGATGGACAGGCCACAGCAGAGAACTCAGACCAAGCGTGATCCCCTGGAGAAGGAAATGGCAACCCACTCCAGTATCTTTGCCTAGGAAACCCCATGGACAGTAACAAAATGCTAAAAGATATGACACTGGAAGATGAGCCCCTCAGGTCAAAAGGTGTCCAATATGCTACTGGGGAAGAGCAGAGGGCAAGTACAAGTAACCCCAGAAAGAGTGAAGCGGCTGGATGTGTCTGATGGTGAAAGGAAAGTCCGATGCTGCAAAGAACAATACTGCATAGGAACCTGGAATGTAAGATCTATGAATCAAGGTAAGCTTGACGTGGTCAAAAATGAGATGGCAAGACTGAACATCGATATCCTAGGAATCAGTGAACTAAAGTGGACAGGAATGGGCGAATTTAACTCAGAAGACCATTATATCTACTACTGTGGCCAGGAATCTCGTAGAAAAAATGGTGTGGCCTTTATAGTCAACAAGAGAGTGCAAAAGGCAGTACTGGGATACAATCTCAAAAATGACAGAATGATTTCTGTCCGATTCCAAGGCAAACCATTCAACATCACAGTAATCCAAGTCTATGCCCCAACCACTGATGCAGAAGAGGCTGAAGTGGACCGGTTCTATGAAGACCTACAACACCTCCTAGAACTAACACCAAAAAATGATGTCCTCATCATCATAGGGGACTGGAATGCTAAAGTAGGAAGTCAAAAGGTAACTGGAATAACAGACAAGTTTGGCCTTGGAAAGCAAAATGAAGCAGGGCAAAGGTTAACAGAGTTTTGTCAAGAGAACACACTGGTCATAGCGAACACCCTTTTCCAACAACCTAAGAGACGACTCTACACATGGACATCACCAGATGGGCAACACCGAAATCAGATTGACTATATAATTTGCAGTCAAAGATGGAGAAGCTCTATCCAGTCAGTAAAAACAAGACCTGGAGCTGACTGTGGTTCAGATCATGAGCTACTCATTGCAAAATTCAGACTTAAACTGAAGAAAATTGGGAAAACCACGAGGCCATTCAGGTTTGACCTAGATCGCATCCCTGATGAATATACAGTAGAGGTGAAGAATAGATTCAAGGGTCTGGATTTGATAGATAGAGTGCCTGAAGAACTATGGACAGAGGTTCGTGACATCGTACAGGAGGCAGCAATCACCACCATACCAAAGAAAAAGAAATGCAAGAAAGCAAAATGGCTTTCTGATGAGGCTTTACAAATAGCAGAGGAAAGAAGGAAAGCGAAAGGCAAAGGCGAAAAGGAAAGATTTACCCAACTGAACGCAGATTTCCAGAGAACAGCAAGGAGAGATAAGGTGTCCCAGATCCCAGGGGCTGCAGTGGCTCAGAGGTTAAGACACTGAGCTGCAGACCGGAGGGTCTGTAGTTCAGCAGTTCGAGACCCGAGTGCCACGTGACAGAGTGAGCTCCTGTCTCTGGCCCCAGCTCCTGCCAACCTAGCCGTTCAAAAGCAAGAAATTGCAAGTAGATAAATAGATACCGCTTCAGTGGGAAGGTAACAGCATTCCGTGCACCTTGGCATTTAGTCATGCCGGCCACGTTATGGAAATGTCTTCTGACACAGCTGGCTCTTCGGCCTGGAAACGGAGATGAGCACCAACCCCTAGATTCAGATTCGACTGGCTTTCGAGCAAGGGAAACCTTTACCTTTTCCTTTTACTCCCAGATCCTATTCAGGCACTCTGACCACTGACTTTAGACCTATTTTCTCATTTTAATAACTTAGGAATTGCTTATATGCAAGGTTTGGTTCTTACATGAAATTCCAACTTTTGAAAAGACTTCAGTTAGAATTTGTTCCACTAATTACCAATAAAGAATGAACCAAACAGGAGGCATTTCAAGCCACAGCCACAATAGAGCATCTGAGTGGCAGAGAGAGAAAGAAATCAAGAAAACATGGCCCTGGCTTGGAGCTCTGAGAGAAGCGTAAAGGTTGGGAAGAAGAGCAACATTCAGGCTTTGTTCCTGTTTTGTGGGCTTCATACACAGAGTTTCAAGCATGTAATAAGTCAGAAAGCCTGTACGTACCTCCCCGCTTCGTGTTTCCCAGAGAATAAGACATTTGTCAGATCCTCCAGAAATCAATTCTGTCTCTTGACCTGTGAGAAAAGAGAAACACCACAAAGTTTAACAGTCCGAGCATAGAATGCATTACAAGATTTTCCACAGATCACTTCTAGTTTCAGTGATTCTTCTTCCCCCAAAACAAACCCCCTCTGTTCATCTCTTGCCTTGAAAATTCTATGGAGCCACCATAAGTTGTCTGTGACTTGATAGCACTTTACACACCCACACACACACGTTGGGTTAGTTTTAAGGACAATCTCGGTCTTATGAAAAATATGTACTTGGTTGATCAATGATGGGGCATTCAGCTTGGAGACACTCTGCATGGAGATAACACCAACATAGGCCATCTTAATCTACTTGAAGGGCTGTCATCTAAAAGATGGTAAGAAGTTGTTTTCTGTTGCCCCAGAAGACTGGACCAGAACCAAGGGGTTGAAATTAAATCTGAAGAGTTTTCAGCTAAACATTAGGAAGAACTTCCTGACAGTTAGAGCAGTTCCTCAGTGGAACAGGCTTCCTCGGGAGGTGGTGGGCTCTCCTTCTTTGGAGGTTTTCAAACAGAGGCTAGATGGCCATCTGACAGCAATGCTGATTCTGTGAACTCGGGCAGATCATGAGAAGGGAGGTCAGGGAAGGGTTCCCTTAGTGCTCAATTCTCGTGGTCCTTTCTTACACGCCCAGGGAAATGCTGATCACCACTTTGGGGTCAGGAAGCAATTTTTCTCCAGGCCAGTTTGGCTGGAGATCCTGGAGGTTTTTTGTCATCTTCTGGGTCACTGGGGGTGTGGAGAAGGACGTATTTGTGAATTTCCTGCATTGTGCAAGGAGTTGAACTAGATTACCCTGGAGGTCCCTTCCAACTCTATGATTCTATGATTCTACTACCCTGGACCTTTTGACCTTTTGACTAGAGATGCCACCTTTGGACCTTTTGACTAGAGATGCCACCTGGGACTGAACCTTGGACCTTCTGCATGCTGAGGAGATGCTTCTTCCACAGCAGCTCCACTCCAGGAATCTCTTTTGCCTCACTAAACTCACATGTAAATCAGGCCTTAGAGACCATGCCTGAAAGACATCACAAGAGGACCGCACCTTCCAAAGTTTCTGTAGCTGGCCATGCTGGGGAGAAAAAGAGCCAAAAGTTCTTGGCCACAACAGGAGCAAATCGATGCATATACTCAGTGCTGAGGGACTTGAGAAAGTATATCGTCATCTCTACTCAGCACCAACGTGGGTCTGGAGCTGTACATTACAAAACAGAAATGGCGGGAAAAAGAATCACAGATTTAAACGACAATACTGTACTTACAGCCGTTGTTTCTGTAAATCCATTGAACACAATTTACTCTCCCAGTGTGACCATTCAATGTACCAACTACTTTTCTTTTCTGTAAAGAAGAAAAAGAACTGAGAAAGGACAGAGAGAAGGATCCTAAGGATCCTACTGATCAAGTAAAAATTATAATTAGAACTGTGGTGTACGAGGCTTTGTCTTTAGACTGCGAACCAGAAGGGTTAAGCTGACCATGTAAATTATAAAAGTACAAAATTTATTAGGGTGTACACATATAAAAATATATTTGAGTCAAATATTAATCAAATATTAATACACATGATGGGTCAACACTTTCCAACTGAAGACCAAACGGCCTTACAGGGCCTTCCTCAGTGGTCACTATTACAACATAGTATAGACACACATTCAAACATATGTATACAAGATCTTTAGTACACTTATTTAAAGACCAGATGTTATATCCTTATATGTTTGTAATTGTGTTACTGGTATTAATGATGGGCCATAGGTATAGCCATATCCATTCCAATTATTCTGGTAAATGAGATTTCATAAGTCTGAATGTGTGTCACTCCATCAAGGTAAGGATTCTGTGACCACTGAGGAAGGCCCTGTGAGGCCGAAACACGTTTGGTCTTCAGTTGGAAAGTGTTGACCCATCATGGTATTAATATTTGATATGCTTTTATTAGTCTGATACTTGAAAAAAAATTTAACCCGAATATATTTTAATATGTGTACACCCTAATAAATTTTGTACTTTTATAATTTACATGGTCAGCTTAACCCTTCTGGTTCGCAGTGTTATCTTGGGTTGAGTTTTCCCCTTCCCTCCCCCTTTGTTTCCTTCCAGTTTTTGTCTTTAGACTACATGGATCAGCATGTGGCAGGACTTCTTGTCAATGATTGTCCCTGTGTTCGTTTTCCATGCACTTCCTAAAATTCACAAGCCAGGACATCCTCCTCCTGGCCATCCTGTAGTTTCAGGATCAAAGTCTATTTTTGAGCCTTTATCCCAATACGTTAACTCCTTTTTACAACCCTTTGTCCAGAAAACATCTACATATATTAAACATAGGGAAGATTTTACACCCAAGATTGAAGGACTGCCAGAACGTCAGGGCACATTACTGGATGGTTGTCTCTTCATTGTACTTTAATATACCCCATGAAGAGGTATGCCAAATTTTGGCTGAACATCTAAATAGTAGAGAGGCACCTTCTCCTCTCACACATTTTTTACTGGACCTTGGCCCTGGTCACACAGGCCGGATATTGCGGGGGGGAGGCATGGCTGTTTGCCCCGGAGCGAAGTACCGCGGGGCCGCTGGTTCAAACGTCCCGCGGTTCGGGGGGAGGTGCCGATCATACGTAAATCCTGCGACGCGGCAAAGAAGCGGCGCGGCGGGGGTTGTGTTTGTTTTTTTAACCAAAGTGTGCGCATGCGCTGTTGGGTGCTTGTGCGCATCCCATGGAGACTTGGGGGGGAAAAACCTTTTCACGACAGGACATGGGTGGGCATCGGATGCCACGAGCTACCACCGGAAACGTGATCAGATGCCCGCCGTTGCCATGCGGTTTCCGGAAACTAGTACCTCGGAGGTACTAGTTTCTTACGGCGCATCTTCGGCGGGAAGCCTCGGGTTCACCACGGGAGCTCTACGCTTCCCAGATGTTGTACATAAGAACATAAGAGACGCCAATGTTGGATCAGGCCAAAGGCCCATCCAGTCCAACACTCTGTGTCACACAGTGGCCAGAAATACCAGTGCCATCAGGAGGTCCACCAGTGGGGCCAGGACACTAGAAGCCCTCCCACTGTTGACCCCCCCCCAAGCACCAAGAAGACAGAGCATCACTTGCCCCAGAGCCCCTAGCTATACCTTGTGGCTAATAGCCACTGATGGACCTCTGCTCCATATGCTTATCTAATTCCCTTTTGAAGCCGTCCATGCTTGTAGCTGCCACCACTTCCTGTGGCAGTGAATTCCATGTGTTAATCACTCTTTGGGTGAAGAAGTACTTCCTTTTATCCGTTCTAACCCGACCGCTCTGCAGTTTCATGGAGTGCCCACGAGTTCTTGTATTGTGAGAAAGGGAGAAAAGTACCTCTTTCTTTACCTGCTCTTTCCCATGCATAATCTTATAAACCTCGATCATGTCACCCCTCAGTCGTCTTTTCTCCAAGCTAAAGAGCCCTAAGCGCTTTAACCTTTCCTCATAGGGAAAGTGTAGTTTGATCGCGCTCGGAAAATCCGCCTATCTTCCGTCTCTGTAGCGTGGCTAAAGCTCCGTGTGACCGCAGCCCATGTTGATATTATTTTTGACAGAAGTTTTTTCAGATTTCAAAATGATTTTTTTTTCCAGGTCAGGGGGGTGGCAAATTTTGGGACCTACCTTTGCACCCAGTGTAGCTAACCTGCTCATATCTACTTCTGAAACTAAAAAAGGTAAAGGTAAAGGTTCCCTTGCTCGAAAGCCAGTCAAATCCGACTCTAGGATTGCGGTGCTCATCTCCTTTTCAAAGCCGAAGAGCCAGCGCTGTCCGAAGACGTTTCCGTGGTCATGTGGCCAGCATGACTAAACACCAAGGCGCACGGAACGCTGTTATTTTGATTCTGAAACTAAGTGGCTATTAAATCCAGACAACAACAATTTCTTCAGTAATATTTTATTTTTCAAGAGATATATAGATGATCTGTTCTTTTTATGTGAAGACATCCATATTTTTGAGTTTGTACAATGGCTTAACTCTGTACATCCAACCATTAAATTTTCCTTTCAGAGCAGTTCTGATAGCATTGACTTCCTGGACACCACAATTTTCATTTCAAGAACAGGCACCCTAGCTGTAAAACCTTTTCCCAAAAGAACGGATAAGAATTCATACCTTCATTTTCAATCCCATCATATTAGACATATACGTGATAATTTACCTTATGGACAGTATTTGAGGGCCAAAAGGAATTCTACTTTCAATGAACATTATGAGAGAGAATCTTCTAAACTTTCCCAACAATTTAGAGAGAAAGGTTACCCTACAAAGATTATTCAACATGCAGCTGTTAGGGCTGCTAGGATTGACCGCTCGAATCTGCTTAAAGAGACAATACACAGTCAGCAATCACGTTCCTTATTTTGTGCCTTTCACTTTACTCCATTGGCATCTCAAATAAAAAGCATAATTTTAAAGCATTTGTGGAGGGAATTTCTGGCAGTAAAAATCGTCCTTTCATAGGATTCAAGAGAACTATAAATGTTCGTGATTTACTAGTGCATTCTGACTTCCAGGTTCGCAATTCCATTGCTGCGGTGAAACCTTGTGGCCATTTTCCACGTGGCAAATGTTCTACATGCCCCTTGGTCTGGCAGACCAGCAGAATTGAGATTCCGAGCAGAAATTTTGTATACGATTTAAAATTCTTCTCCTCATGTTACCTCTTAAAATGTTCCTGTGAATGTCTGTATGTGGGAATGTCGACTAGGACTATTAGAACCCGTGTGGTTGAGCACAGATCTTGTATTAGAAACTCACGCACAGAATCACCCATGGCTCAGCATCTCAGCGACATGCAGCATTCTCCTGATGATTTTCCATTTGTGATGCTGGAAGTGCTTAAAACTCACCAATATACTTCCATAGATGTCCAAAAAAGCCTGCGACAACATGAGGCATTCTGGATTTTTAAACTTAAAACTTATCATCCCCATGGCCTCAACCAGGCATCAGAATTTGGCTCCTACTTATGAGTTGACTTATCATTAGAGTTCAGCTGTTACTTATGAGCAGAAATAGTGTCTGGTCCTTTCATTTCCTGTAACTTTAAGAACCCAACAGATACGAGCTACAGTACTTAGTCTCTAGATGCTGACCACACCTTGAGGCTCACCGACTATATGAGAAAATGTTCCACTGGTGATCGGATGCCCTATTGAGACTGATTTAATACAAGGATTGGTGAGCATTGTGTACTATTACAACTCTTTAAATGGTGACATTGTGAGAGCATTCTTCTTTTCCTTCTTCTTTTTAGGTTTTTTGCCTATATATACTGCTTTGAAGGCTTCTGTACATTATGAGTTCTTTATAAAGGTATTTTTTGCCTTTTAATATAAGGGTATGGTTATAATTGCAATACATGATAATGATAGTATGGCTTACTTGTAACTGTAGTCTGATGAAGTTTTTGAAGAAGAGCCATTGAAACGAAGATTGAAATCCTGAGTCTTAGTCTTTGTACTACTTATTCTGTACTACCTACGTACTTGTGCATTACATGATGTATTTTGCTATCACTGACTACATGTGGTTTCTTGTTACTCCTTTTTAGTACAGTGTTATCTTGTTATATAAACATTTTTCCTGCTGTTTATATTACTCGGGCACTCTTTGGTCTGTGTTATTTATGCAGTGTTTGTTTGTTTCATTATGTATCCACTACAAACACGCGTGGGTTGCAACTGAGCTGGAAATTGGGGTGGAAATATGTGGGGCCGTTCAAGGTGTTGTGCAAACTAAATGAAGCCACTGTTGAACCTGACCTGCCCAAAACTTTGAGACATTTACACGCCGTTTTCCACCACAGTCTGTTGAAGAGAGATCTGGGCCTGAACGTATGGAGACCACAGCAGCCTAATTCTAACCCTAACCCCCGGTGATGGTGGATGGCGAGCAACATTTCAAGGTCGCCCAGATCCTGGACTCCAAACTTAAGTGGGGGAAGGTGTTTTATCTGGCAAACTGGGTGGACTTTGGGAATGGGTGGAAGCTTCCCATATCAATGCTCCAAAGCTTCTCCGTGCTTTCCATCGGTTATTCCTGCTCAAGCCGGGGGGAGGAGGAGTTTTGGGGGTGCGGAATGTCGGCTGACGCCGCCATGGGATGAATTGTGTTCTCCCCGCTCGCCTCCAGCTTCCCCCTTGTTCTCGCCGCCGCCCCCCCTTCTGGTATGCACTCGTAGCCAGTGTTCCCTCTAAGCTGAGTTAGTGTGAGCTAGCTCACAGTTTCTTAGCCTCCGGCTCACACATTTCTGTTTTCGCTCAGGAAGGATGGGGCTCCAGAGCAAACTGATTTATGCAGCAGCCAAATCGCTCGCTCACAAGTTTAATGCCAGTGGCTCACAAAGGAGAATTTTTGCTCACAAGACTCCGCAGCTTAGAGGGAGCATTGCGTTGTAGCTCATCCCATTATCTCTGTGTGAGAGCCGAGCCGTTTGTCCTTTGAGCGTGCTTGCTTGACCCTGCTCATTGGCCTGCGCCTTTTTTTGGGGGGGGGGACTTGTATGAACGGAGTATAATTATCTGTCTTCCCACCTTACCCTGTTCCTGAGGCCAGGTGTATCGTCTGAGGACCTACGTGCTTCCCTTCCATAAAGTGCACCTTCCTTAAAGACTGCTGTGGAGCCTGATTGACTTGGGACTCTGACCGGTGGCTACAAGGTGCCTTGACGGGACTTCACACAGGCAAACAGAACTGCGCCTGCTGCCCTGAGCTCCCTGGACAATGTCTCCTGCCGCTTCCTGTGTTCAGGGGGGATTCGAAGCAGCCGCAAGCAAGGCTCCCTCTAAGCTGTGGAGTCTCGTGAGCAAAAATTCCACTTGGTGAGCTCCTGGCCTTAAAGTGGTGAGCGAGCCGTTTGGCTGCTGCATCAATGCGTTTGCTCTCTGGAGCCCCCTCCTCCCTGAGCGAAGACAGAAATCTGTGAGCCAGAGGCTAAAAACCTGTGAGCTGGCTCACACTAGCTCAGCTTAGTGGGAACACTGGTTGCAAGCAATGTTCCCTCTAAGCTGTGGAGGCTTGTGAGCAAAAATTCTACTCTGTGAGCTCCCGGCCTTAAAGTGGTGAGCGAGCCGTTTGGCTCCTGCATGAATTCGTTTGCTCTCTGGAGCCCTCCTCCCTGAGCGGAGGCAAGAATGTGTGAGCCGGAGGTTAAAAAGCTGTGAGCTAGCTCGGACCAACTCAGCTTAGTGGGAACACTGGACTTGCAAGCAATGCTCCCTCTAAGCTGTGGAGTCTTGTGAGCAAAAATTCCACTTTGTGAGCTCCTGGCCTTATAGTGGTGAGCGAGTGACTTTGGCTCCTGCATGAATTCGTCTGCTCTCTGGAGCCCCATCCTTCCTGAGCCAAGACAAAAATGTGTGAGCCACAGGCTAAAAAATGGTGAGGAGCTGCGGTGGCTCAAGTGGTTAAGACGCTGAACTGCAGGCTGTGGAAGGTCGGTAGTTCAGCAGTTCGAGACCCGAGTGTGCCGCATGACGGAGTGAGCTCCCGTCTCTAGTTCCAGCTCCTGCCAACCTAGCAGTTCGAAAGCAAGAAATTGCAAGTAGATAAATAGGTACCACTTCAGTGGGAAGGTAACAGCGTTCCGTGAACCTTGGTGTTTAGTCATGCCGGCCACATGACCACGGAAACATCTTCGGACAGCGCTGGCTCCTCGGCTTTGAAACGGAGATGAGCACCGCAACCCTGGAGTCGGATTCGACTGGCTTTCCAGCAAGGGAAACCTTTACCTTTACTAGCTCACACTAACTCAGCTTAGTGGGAACACTGGTTGCAAGCTGTGGAGTCTCCTGAGCAAAAATTCCACTTTGTGAGCTCCTGGCATTGAAGTGGTGAGCGAGTGATTTGGCTCCTGCATCCATGCGTTTGCTCTCTGGAGCCCCATCCTCCCTGAGCTCGGACAAAAATGTGTGAGCCGGAGGTTAAAAAGCTGTGAGCTAGCTCGCACCAACTCGGCTTCGTGGGAACACTGGACTTGCAAGCAAGGCTCCCTCTAAGCTGTGGAGTCCTGGGAGCAAAAATTCCACTTTGTGAGCTCCTGGCCTTATAGTGGTGAGCGAGTGACTTTGGCTCCTGCATCCATGCCGTTTGCTCTCTGGAGCCCTCCTCCTCCCTGAGCGGAGGCTAAAAACCTGGGAGCTGGCTCACGCTCGCTCAGCTGAGAGGGGACCCTGGCCGCCCTCCTGCGAGTCCGGCACCCAGCGGCTTTTTTGGCCTGCGCGCCCGCCCCTGGGGGGGGCTTCTGGCGACCCCGCGGGGCTGTCGAGGCGAGAGACGCTCAGAGGCTGTGGGGGGGGGGGGGGGCCC
>NW_015162573.1:38409-48791 GCF_001447785.1 Gekko japonicus
CTCGCCTCGCCTCACCTGCGGGTCGTAGAGGACCACGGAGCGGCAGGAGCCGAAGGCCACCAGCCCGCCCCGCCCCCAGGCCACCGCCCCGGCCCCGGCCCGGTTGGCGCCGCAGGCGGCGTGGCTCAGCTCGAAGCGCGCCGCCATTTTCCCCCGCCGCGCGTTTGGCCCACAGCGGCCGCCGTAGCCACGGCGTGCGATGATGACGACAATGGCTCCCCCGGGGGCGGGGCGGGAACCATCAGCACCGCCTCCTTATACCTCCCACCCGCGCTCTTGGCTTCGGGGCGTCCGGGGCGGGCTGGGAGCCTAGCAACGAGTGTTGCCGGGCAACAGCCTATGTTTAGGCCCGCCCCCCCTCCCGGGAAGGGAGTTTATTGGCCGCCTGACCGAGCTGTCGCCGGTGGGGGGGGGGGCAGGACAGTCCCCCACATTGCTGCTGGCCCCTCTGTTTCCTCCACGACCCCCAGGCTCTTCTCCTCCCAGCCCTCTGGGGCCTTCGGCAGCAGCCTGGCCACGGAGCATGCAAAGCAGTGGTTTCCTTTTGGGCCCCTGTCTGCAGTGCACAAGGAGATAGATGCGCCACCCAGGGCCGGCTCACTCACTAGGCAAACTAGGCGATCGCCTAGGGCGCCAAACTGCCCCTGACCTGTACTCTGGGAGTTTCTTGATTATTTGTGTTTTTCATTCTTCCTAAAATGCATTTATTTTTGAAAAATGGTGGGCGCAGGGGGGGGCGCCAGAAGGGATCCTCGCCTAGGGTGCAAGGGCCGGCCCTGGCACCACCTGCTACATGTCTGGATCTCCGGCTGCAGGCGTGGGAGCAGGGTCGTTGTGCAGAACAAATCTGGCAACACTTTTGGCTTGTGGAATTCCTGGAGAGTTTGGGGGGGGGGGCGTGCCTGGGGGGGGGGTTTTGGGCTGGGGGGCACACACAGTGTCACGGGGTCTCTACAGAAACTGCCCCTCCTTCCAGGGAAGCGGATCTCCATAGTCTGGGGATCAGTGATGATTCGTTTAATTTATATCCTACTTTCTCCCCAAAGTGGCTGACATCCTCCTCCTGCCCTTCATTTATCCTCACAACAACCCTATGGGGTAGGTTAGGCTGAAAGTGTGCCACTGGCCCAAGGTCACTGTAAGACACAGGCTTCGGGTTCTCTGCCAGAATACCCAGGTCCAGGCTCTACGCTCCGGTTTGGCAAATCAGGCAAAAGTGCTTTTATTATCAAACAAAAAACAAAGGCAACCTCAGTTAACAGTACTTCAAGGAAAAAAAGAAAATCCCACGTCCTTCAATTAACAGTACTTCAAGGAAAAAAAGAAAATCCCACGTCCTTCAAGGGGTTGCCAAAATACAAAGAGTAATTAAAATCAACTGGAACTTACAATGACTCCGCAAGGTAGGAAAACATCCTGCCCACCAGACGCGCGCTGCTTCCCCTCATACCTTTTGCTATTTTATCTTTGGACCTGCCTCTCCCTATCTCCAGTGCAGCTGTCAATTAAGAGATCTCAGCTGTGAGGCTCTTGCAAAGCTGACTACTGGACAGTTCCTGTAAAGACTTGCGAGGGCGATCCTCCCCCTCCTGCCTTCCTTCAGTTCTACAGTGTTGCTCTGTTACAGACAAGTTGGTGTCTTCCTTACAGTCACCCAGCAAGGGAGTGGGGATTTGAACCTGGTTCTCCCCGGATCCTAGTCCAACACTCCAACCATGACACCAGCGTGGCTCAGAGAACTTCGGACCCCCACCGAAAGATTGACACTCTGTGCTCCAGACCACCACGGGGCCAGCTCTGCTGTCTCTTTCTCCCAGAACCTCCAGCAGCACAGTGTATTTTTGCAATGCTACAGCATCTTTTTGTGATGCTACAACGTATGTTGTAAGCCGCCCTGAGCCCACTTGTGGGATAGGGCAGGATAGAAGTGTAAATAAATAAATAAAGGTTTGCTTCGCTTCTCATTCATTAATACTTGTTAGTGTAAGAGAGATGGAAAGTGAGAGGGGTTTCAGAATCCAGAACACTTTCTCAGAGTTTCTCCTCATTCTGCTTTAAAGGGGAAGTTGTATACTTTTTTTGGGGGGGGGGGGTTGAACAAATCATTTTCTTTTTCTTTTTTTTTGCCCTAAACTGCTGCCGTCATTGCTGCATGGAAATGCATCGCACAGAAATGTTATGGAGAGTTCACTTCTGAGATTTGCCATAGAGAATCATGAAATGTTGGTCTTTCTTTGAAAAAGCCATGATGTGAAACCAGACAATCAAATAGCACGCTCATTGGAAACGCTTTGTGGAATTCCTGATTCTACTTTGAAACCGTCTGTCTTTGGATCTTTCATCTGGAAACACTTTGCTTGTTTCTCCCATTGGACTTCTTATTCATATGGACATTTGATATTGTACGTGTTTATAGACATATGTAAATTGATGTCTTTGTGATTGTATCAGCAAATAACCACAACACAGTGGGGCTGTACACTCTGTAATTAATACAGTTTATTTTGCTTATCTCCTGCCAACCTAGCAGTTCGAAAGCAAGAAATACCAAGTACAAGACAATGCCTTTAGCTTGTCAAACAGCACTGTTTGTTTTCTGCCCCATGTGGAAACCCTCAAGAGTTGACGAACCTTATCTTTCTCATTGACTGAACCCAGTCCAAATTCTACAGAGCTTCCACCGCAACCCTAGAGTTGGACTCGACTGGCTTTCGAGCAAGGGAACCTTTACCTTTACCTTTACTATTTTGCTTATGTTTTCATAAATGGTTGTTTTTGTTATTTTGGACCAGTTGGAGATTGGCAAACCCTAATTACCAAGTACAAGACAATGCCTTTAGCTTATCAAACGGCACTGTTTGTTTTGTATTTTTGGTCTGCCCCATGTGGAAACCCTCAAGAGGTGACGAACCTTATCTTTCTCATTGACTGAACCCAGTCCAAATTCTACAGAGCTTCTGAAAGATCCTCAGGCCATGTCTGGCAGGTTTCCAGGGGCAGGGAAGTCATTCATATCCCCCTGGCCGGGGGGGGGATGGGGGGGGGGGGTGACAGGAGATCCTATCTTGCTGTGTCCTAAAGACCCGCCGAAGATCCTCCCAGGATGTGTTTTAGGCAGCAGACACACCCCTTGGCCGTCCAAAAGCCAATAAAAATGTCCATCAGTTTAAATAAAACAGCACTAACAGCAATAGTTAGCTACTTGCAGCTTCCTGCAACACACTAAGACATGTTCTCAGAATCTCATGCAGAGAGTACCCTCCAGAAATAGAACGTGTCAGCTCAGCTCAACAAGTTTAGGCTATTGTTAGCTGTTCTGGTAACCAAACACCTTTTCTAAATGATTTCCTTAAGAGTCCTCTAGTGTCAAAGCATATCTGAAGTATTTCTGCCACTCGTAATCACAGGGTGCTGCACCACAGTCTTGGGGTGGGGGGTCAGTTGATGGCACCAGGCGTCTGTGGCATGAAAAGGGGGCGAGCTGCATCGAGAAAGAAGTCACTGGCCTTGGATGAAAATCCGGATGAATGTGGTATGCCAAAGCAACCGCTTTCATGGTAGCAAAAATACTCCACGCTACAGAAGACCTCGTGGCCCATGCCGTAGATGCTTTGCCTCCTGCTGCTGGTGTATCTTTGGCAACTACTTTGTGTAACGTAAAGTGGTTAATCAGGTTGCCAGCTTCAATTTGGTCACCCCGTCTTGCTTGTCTCTGCCATATAAAGGCATAGGACATCATGTTAAATATTTCAGGTTCATCAACAGCAAGCCAAGAGGGTTGTTCCACACCCATGATCGGGTCATGCTGCATAAGGAGAGCCCGTTTGGTGCAGCGGTTTGATTCAGTCAGCCAGACAAAGCTATGGGAGAAACTAGAGGGTACCCTAAATAAATAGCTTGGGCCAAAACTCCACCTTTGATACAACTGACCGGTTTTATCCACCAGCTTGTGTGTGGAGTTGGTATTAAGGGTGTAGCCCTTTGGTAGGGGAGGGGGGAGATTTGGGGCTGGCTATTTTCTTTGATTTTGGCCAGGGATGTTTTAACTATTATGATAAGGCACTTTGAACCAAGAGGAAAGGTGAGATAATAAACGTAGGTAGGTGTAGGTAGTTAGGAAAGGAAAAAGGCAGGCAGGCAGGCAGGAAGGAAGGAAGGAAGGAAGGAAGGAAAACAGACCTGCCTTTCTTAGAGGCATCCTGAAACTGAAACAGCTATTGAACAACAGCAGATGGTATCTACATCACGGAGCAAATGGCCACACCAATCGTCCTTCCCACAGCACTGTTGTGGACCTGGTAATGTTGGTGGTGGCGTTATCAAGGGCTCACTACTTGGCAAGTCTTCAAAGTGAATGGACACAGACTCTCAAAACTCTGATGTCAGCGCAGAGAGAAATTTCCAAAGGAAAATTAAACCCTCCTGTCTCTGACCTTACTTAAAAATACTGTAACAACAACTTAGCTTTTATATAGCACTGTCATATATTCATGGTACTTTATGCTTATTATCTTTTTGTAATCGAGCTAACAGCAGCTTCTTCAGGGAACGTGATATTGATAAAGGACACAATTTGGAAACAAAAGGCTAAAGCAGAGATTCAAAAGGCTAAGCCACAGATTCTAATGGTGGAGGAATGTATAATGCTGCCTTAGACTGAGTTGGATTTGGCTCTCAAGGAGAAAAGGGTCTCGGACAGCTCCTGAGGTCCATTAATGGGGATGCCGGACTAGAACTTGGACTGCCTGCATGCAAGCCATTTGTTCAGTCATGAGCAATGTTGCCGCTAAGCTGTGGAGTCTTGTGAGCAAAAATTCTACTTTGTGAGCCACTGGAATTAAAGTTGTGAGTGAGCGATTTGGCTGCTGCATAAATCAGTTTGCTTTGGAGCCCTCCTTCCTGAGCTGAGACAAAAATGTGTGAGCTGGAGGCTAAAAAACTGTGAGCTGGCTCACAGTAACTCAGCTTAGAGGGAACACTGGTCATGAGCCTTGGCCCATCCCCTCTTGCATCACAGCTCGCTTAGCCCTGGATTATCTACCCTTAAAGCTGGTTTTCTTTTTCTAAAGCACCCTCAGAAGCAGAGTTACTGAAATCAGTGGGCTTAGAAGGGGGTACCTCTGCTTGGATGTCCTTGCGAGTGATGAGCAGGCAGGCACCTGTGATCTAGACAGATACAGATCTGAAGAAGTGTGCCTGCACACGAAAGCTTAGACCTTGAATAAAACTTTGTTGGTCTTAAAGGTGCCCCTGGAATCAGACTTTGTTGTTTTGTGAAGGTCAGCTGCTTTCCCACACAGCAGAGATGCCATTCAGGCAAGCCAGGCAGGCCATTTCTTCCTCCCCCGTGTTTCAGATGCCATGCAATTATTCCTCAGGAGACCCTGTGTCTCTGGTTCTCACAACTCTTTAAGAAGTTGTGAGATACGTTTCAAAAAGCATCCACAGCAAATGCTGTCTTGCTGTTTAACCTTGAATATATCCAGCAAGAACAGACTTTTGAACCTGGCAGTGACCACTCCAATACCACCAAAAAGTCTCTCCCCAACCAGAAATGATCACGAACAAGTGGAGACATGGCCACTAACAAGTACTGACAAGCGGAGAAATCCGTGGGCAGCGACAGAGTCTGAGGGCCCTTCACACCCTTCGACAGCTGGCTAGTGAAGACGTGAACAGACTCCCTCGAAAAGCCTGGCATGCAGGGCACCGTGCCACTTTGGCCCGTGGGGGTGGAATTATTTACTTTATTCATAGTCCACCTTTCTCACTGACACTCAAAGGCAAATAATGGAATGAGACAAGAATGCAAAAGTGGCCTGTTTAGTATATATATACATACCCCCCCCCCCACAATTGTCTTACTATGACTCTATTCCTCTCCTAAACACTTCTGCTTTACGCATTCTGCAGTGGTGTGGGGGAGCCACCACAGAGGAAACTCAGGATTATTACCACAAGGCTGTTAAATTAACAGCTGGTGAACACGCATGTGGGAAGTTGTCGGTAGAGGGACCTCGGCGCTTTCCATCTGGTGCACCTCCTTCCCCTGTGCTACAGCTACACCCTTCAAAAACACCTGGTCTCCAGTGGTGGTAATTTCAGACTCCTCAAGACACCTTATCCTGTCTAGGAAAGGGCTTTAAATTGCCTCCACCCCCACCCGTTTCAGGAATAATCACCCTCTGGGCAGGGACTGAGTCATTTCACTGCAGCAGCTCCAAGCACAATAAAGAACTTTAATGGAAGCTGAGCAGCAGCATTATTTCCAGGCAAGCCTAGGCCATTTACCAACCCGCTCCTAAGGCTGCCATCCTGTGCACATTTAGCCATGAGTAAAATACAGTGGATCTTTCGTATATGCACAGGCGGGGCTGCCGAGAGCCACCATATGGGCCCCTGGCAAAGATTCTACCTGCCGCCCCCCACCCCCCAATCCAAACCAAATATTGTAACAAAGCAAATAACTTGGCTTTATCTAACATGATAGGCTGCCCAGATGCTCTGAAGGTGCGCCATCTCCTGAATGATTTGTCACCTGAAATGGCTGAAAAGGTTGCCTTTTCAGGGGAGGGCGGGGTATAAATGTCATAAAATAAATAAATAATAAAATAAATTTCTAAGTTTGGTAATTAAGGATCGATTGTGCAATGCATAGATGCATATGATTGACTCATTTCTCCTTGTTACCTCTTTATCTGTTTATATTTCTTCCTGTAACCTGACATATGCCAATAAAGGTCTGTATATGTGTTTGTGAAATAACTTGGCTTGCTGTTACCATGAATCTATAGTGATAAAAGAGTCAGCCTATCCATCTGTCCATTTGTAGCTGGCAGAACTCATCAAAGAATAAACCGAGGAGACTCCAAATTGCCCACCAGCTTCCGGATGGTTATAGGAGTTACAGGGTCAAAGAACGAAAGGCACGGGGAGGGGACCCCAATGCTATTTGCAATGGAAGCTAAGGGTCTCCATTTGTGGCAGACACAACTAATCTGAAAATAATGCTACATGTATGAAAACGGGCCACCAACCTCAGAATTATGATGGAAGTTGCCGAAATGTGGAACACTTTGGACCAGGTTATCTTCACCGTAGGCAACAGGTAATAAGGGAACTTTTAAGCAACCTGTCAGGTGTCTCTAAGACTCAGATCCCCAATCCACCATGGAAGGCTGCTGCCGGATGACACACTCTCAGCCAGACATAACTGACATGGATGTTGTGAGGATAAAAGGAAGGACAGGAGAACAATGCAGGTTTAGGTCCCCATTGGGGGGAGGGAGGGAGACAGACAGACGGTATATTTGTCATAAATCTAATTTTTCCTACAGTTCACCAACTGTTCTTGCTAGGATCCAGGGCTATTTTTGGGCAGGAACGCACAGGAACGGAGTTCCGGCTGGCTCCTGAGTTGCCCACGCCCAGCAGGAGCTCATTAGCATAACAGGCCACACCCAACAGCAGAAACTCATTGGAATTGGCTACATTAGGGGTGTGTGGCCTAACATGCAAAGGAGTTCCTGCTACAAAAAAACCCCTGGTTTGACAACAAACAAGGTAAACAGAAGCAGCAAAAGGTGGGTGTGGCTGGATGACCACACTTCTGGTAATGTGGGGATGTGGCCTAATATGCTAATGAGCTGTACTATCAGGGGTGTGGCCTAATATGCTAATGAGTTTCTGCTGCTGGGTGTGGCCTATTATGCTAATGAGTTCCTGCTAGACTTTTCCTACAAAGAAAGCCCTGCTAGGATCTATATGAGAGCAAAGCTGGCGCCTTGGTTTGTTGTAGGCCCTGCTACCAGAGTCCATGTTACTGTTAAGTCGTTTGTCATTGTGGATGTTGCTTTAGAGACAGCTTGCTACAAGACACGCCCAAGGAGAGCAACAACAGAACACCACTGGTGGTCACCTACTCAAGCCAGTTCAATGCATTATCAATGACCTACAACCCATGCTTGAGAATGTGGTCCCAGTCTGGTTTCCAGGGCATTCAGTTGCTGACCTAAAAGTTGCAGTTCTCTTACAAAGGACTTTCAAAGGGAGATTAGAAAGAGACTGCTGAATTGCAATTTATAACGACACTTAAGACAATGCAAACTCCTGGATTAAATCAAGACCTAGGTTTCCTGTCTCATTACCAATGTTGATTTCTCCACGCCTATTACCCCTCCGCGTATCTCACCTAAATCCAATCATGCCTGCTATTGTAATTCACCTGCTAATGTCATTCGGCATCTGAAATGACTCCACTTTCCAATATATAGGACAGATGGACTCCCAGCTGTATCTGAAAAAGTGAGCAGCCTTCTTCATGAACGCTCATACCCAACCACATATTTTGTTAGTCTTTAAGGTGCTACTGGACTCTTGCTCTTAACATGATCTGTTAGGCAAGTTTGCTTCAGTCTTGTGAAAAGGCCAGTGTAGCCCATAAAGGGTCTTTTACTGTGCTCAGACTTCCATGCGCCCCTAGTGGCTGCAGTCAGAACTACTTTAAAAGTAAAATAAATGGAAAGGCATTCAGTGGATGCAATGCCATCTTAAACACCAGTTCAGTGAGAACCGCTTTCTAGTATTTTGAGCATTGCTTATGGCTGTGTACCTAAGAGCCATGTGGTTTAGCCTGATCTGGTCAGATCTCACAAGTTAATCAGGATTGGTCCTTGGATAGGGGACCACCACTGCAGGGTATGGGAGATGAGAAATTTATTGATTTATTGATACACACATAACCTGCTTTTCTCCCCAGCAGGAACTCAAAATGGCTTACTATGCTGTTCTCTCCTCTTTAATTTTGTCCGCACAACAACCCTGTGAGAAAGGTCAGGTTGCATGTCTGACTTGCCCAAAATAGGAGCTCTTTAAAAAGTTATGGCTGCTGCCGCTGTTCTCACCAGCAGCTGCGACACCCGTGCAGGGGGGGGGCAGGGTTTGGGGGGGTGGGACAAAACGTTCTCCTGCCTCCCTGAGCCCCGGGGTGGCGGCCTTGGACTCGCAGGGGCAAATTCCACCTCTCGCATGTGAGGGGGGAGGGTTGCGCAGAGGGGGGGAGTCACATGCGAGAGGTCATTCTGGCTCCCCCAGCTCTCGAGAGGGGCTCTTTAAACAGTTATGGCTGGCGCCGCTGTTCTCGGCGGCAGCTGCGGCACCTGCATGCCGGGGAACCCTGAAAAGTTCCCTTGCCTCCTTGAGCCCTGGGGTGGTGGCCTTGGAGTTGTGTTTTGATGCCACAAGCAAGGTTCCCTGTAAGCTGTGGAGTCTTGTGAGCAAAAATTTTACCTTGTGAGCTACTGGCATGAAAGTTGTGAGCAAGCAATTTGGCTGCTGCATAAATTAGTTTGCTTTGGAGCCATTCTTCCTGAGCTAAGACAAAAATCTGTGAGCCGGAGGCTAACAAACTGTGAGCTAGCTCACACTAGCTCAGCTTAGAGGGAACACTGGCCACAAGTGAAAAGTGCCTTTATTATTACAGAAGACCAACATACATACAGAGTAAGCATAATATGTGTTGTTGTTGTTCAGTCGCACAGTGGAGTCCGACTCTTCGCGACCCCATGGACCAGATCACGCCAGGCCTTCCTGTCTTCCGCCCTCCTCTGAAGTTGGCTCAGTTTCATGTCCGTTGCGTCTGTGACACTGTCCAACCATCTCTTCCTTTGCTGTCCCCGTCTTCTTTGACCTTCAATCTTTCCCAGCATCAGGGTCTTCTCCAGTGAGGGCTCCCTTCTCATTGGGTGGCCAAAGTCTTTGAGCTTCAGCTTCAGTCTCTGGCCTTCCAGGGAACAGTCAGGGTTGATTTCTTGTAGGATGGACTGATTTGATCTTCTTGCAGTCCAAGGGGCTCTCAAGAGTCTTCTCCAGCACCATCGTTCAAAAGAATCTATTCTTCGGCGCTCAGCCTTCCTTATAGTCCAACTCTTGCAGCCATACATGACAACGGGGAAGACCATTGTGAGGGAGAGGGAAAACCCAGGCAATAACTGTTGGGGTCACTGCCTCTCCAGTCTTGGATTACGCCCCCTCCCAAAAAACCCAACACATGATCAGTGTGGCCCTGGAGGTTCACATGGGAAGTGGCGGCCCTTAAGGTCTGCTGGTCCCAAGCCATGCTTGCCTGTGAAGCTGAAGGTTTGCAGTTGGGTCTCCGAGTAATTCTAAGGCGAGAGGCAGTTGCTTTGGGGGTCCTTGTGCCGGGAAGCTCGGGACAGGTGTTTCCACAACTCCGTGCGGTCAAGAAGGAAGGCCTCCCCGTCTGTTAAGTTCATCCGACGGCCCTTCGTTGCCAGGGAGTGTCAGAAACCCCGGAGAGAGCAGGAGCCCTCCGAGGAGCGTGCGGCGCCAGTAACCGAGCCCTTGGCACTGCGGGGGGGGGG
>NW_015162573.1:49488-58093 GCF_001447785.1 Gekko japonicus
TGGAGAGGAGAGGAGAGGCGCCATGCCGCTTCGCCCGCCTGCCTGCCCGCCCGCGGCTTCCGCTCCTCTCCCCTCCTGGCCGCTGGAGGCCGAGCGTTTCTGCGCCAGGGCCCCGCAAGGTCGCCTGCAGCTGCCTCCCGGACCCCCGTGGGGCGAGGAGGAGGAGGAGGAGGAGGAGGAGGAGGAAGGCTGCCTGCCTTCGCAGACGGGGCCTCCCTCGCCTGGCCTGGCCTGGCCTGCGGGCCGAATGGAGGGGGAGAGGGGGAGCCTTGGCGGCCTCGCAGCCGAGGATCTGGCCATTACCTCCTATAGTGACCTGGCTCGCCCCGTCAGTCCCAGCCGCCCCCGGGAGTCCCTGGGCCCCTCTCCAGGCGCAACGCGGGCCGCCCTGGGTGGCCTGGATCCAAGGCAGGGCCTGGCACCCCCTTGGGGCTTGGCCTTTGCCAGGGGCCACCGCAGCAGCTAGGGAGGCCTTCATGTGGAAGGCCTGAGGGGGGGGGAACACACCACACCACACCCCCATCCTAGACAAGTTTGTTTGGGTACCTGCCAGATGGACTCCCAACTTGTGAATGTGGTTACATTTATAACCGTCTCCTGGGAAGGGCTCCCGCAGAACACCGGCTAGGTCGGATCCAGGGGCAGATTTCCACAGGTGGGAAGGTGGGTGCGCTCTTCCTTTCAGGTCAGAGAGGACTGCGCCCTGGAGGGCAGCTCCTTAAGAAAGGAGGACTGAAGTTCTGGGGGCTGAGGAGGTGGAAGACTCTTGAATCGCTGTGTTAATGCTGTAAGTCTGTGGGTATGCAGTGAAGTGCAAGCATCTCTGTTTCCAGCCAGCAAGAGTGGAAAATCAAAGCCAAAACTTTTCACAAAAACATATTTGAGACTGAAAGTTGGAAACGTTTGTTCTTGCTGAATGTGTTCATTTCTGAAAGTTATGCAAACAGGGCTTAAAAGCTCTGCAGAATACGGGCTGTGTTTTTGCACCTGGAAGTCATGGTGGCCTCTGGTGACAGGTTCAGAGAGGTGGCTGAGCAAAGCCTGCCCCTGCCTTCTGCCTCTGGCATTCCAAGGAGGTCTCCCATCCGCATACTTGCCAAAGGCTGGCCCTGCTTCACTTCCGAGATCCGACGGAATCAGGCTGGCCTGGGCTACCCAGGTCAGGGCCAGAAGGAAATGTTACTTGGCCTGGGAAAGTATTTTACTTCGTCACCAGCCCGGACATTACGTTCACCTGGACAAGGAGCTGGGCAACCATGCATTTTGGGAGAGTCCATGGTGGCACTCCTCATACCCACACGTGCCATGTTGTGTGGACGGGGACAACATGCATATTTAGCATGTGCATACAGCTTTTGTATCCATAAAAATGAAAACCTTGAAAAACCCAGTGGTTAGTGTGAGTTAGTGTGAGCTAGCTCACAGTTTTTTAGCCTCCAGGTCACACGTTTTTGTCTTAGCTCAGGAAGGATGGCTCCAGAACAAACTAATTTATGCAGTAGCCAAATCACTTGCTCACAACCTTAATGCCAGTAGCTCACAAAGTAGAATTTTTGCTCACAAGACTCAACAGCTTAGAGGGAACATTGCTCTTGGGTAAGGTCATGTGGGCTCCTGGTAAGTGCTGAGGGGGGGACCACGGTGGCTCTCTTGGAGTATGTGAAGGGCTGTGTCCCTTCGAGGAGGGCAGGGAGCTGTTCCTCTTGGCAGCGGAGGACAGGGGGACTCACAAGAATGGGTTTAAATTAAGGGCGGGAAGGTACCAGCGGGATATCAGGAGAAAACCTTTTTGTCAGTCAGAGTTGTGCGACGGTGGAATCGGCTTCCTGGGGAGGGGGTGAGCTCCCCCCCCCGGCAGTCTTTAAGCAGCGGCTGGACAAACACGTCTTGTCAGGGATGCTCTAGGCTGACCCTACATGGCCTTTATGGCCCCTTCCAGCTCCGTGGTTCTATGAACTGATAAGGCCTACTGTTAGGATGTTAAATTAAAAAAACCCCTCTCCCTATTTGCCCCTTCTTCTATCTGGGGCATTGTGTAGACAGGTCTGCAGTTGAGAGACAACCAGATTATTCTTGCTTCGTTTTAGATAAGGCCATCATCACGGGTGCACTCCAAAGCAGAGTTAAGCCCTTCTAAGCCTATTGGACTTAGGACTGCCCTGTCCGTCTACCATGAGGCTTTGGCACCGGACACCTTTTTAGATTCCTTCAAGCCCTCCGTGCATCTTCATGACATCCAGAGAACTAGACAGATGTAGGGCCTGAGGGTAGTTTAATGTAACCCTGTGAGAAGTCTTCCTAGCGATTAATTTGTGTGTGTAGGTGCAGGTGTTTTTTCCATCAAGTTGCAGACAATTTATGGCGACCCCAAAGGGTTTTCGGGGCAAGGGATGAGCTGGGGTGTTCTGCCATTTGCCTGCCCCTCTGTAGCAAGCAGTATTCCTGGCTTCCCAGGGAGGTCTCCCATCCAAGTACTAGAACAAGTGCTGGCCCTCCTTAGCTCCCGTGATCTGGCCGGATTGGGCTAGTCTGCGCTGTCCAGGCCAGGGCTTGGTTAGTTTACAGACAAGGAAGAAAGAGTTGCCTGTAATTGTCTGTTGGGGACCAGCCAGGGGCTTGGGCGACTGTCTCCAAATCCGGTGGGTTTTCTCGTCTCGTTTCCTGGGATCTGTTACTAGCAGTGGAGGGGTCCAAACTTGGGACCGGAGCTGGCACTACAGTTTGGCTTTGGGGGCTGGAGCACGGCTGGATGTGGGCCCTGAGCGGCACCCGTGCCGGAGGGGCTGGCGCTTGGCCTCCATGTCAAGAGTGCACTGTCCTCTGGAAACGGGTGCGTGTTTTAAACTGCTTAATGATCATCAATGTCTTTATGCTCCGGTTGGTGGTTGTATGAAGGATTTTAAATGTTTTATGCTTTTAGTATGTCTTATTTTGTAAGCTGTCTCAGACTGCATTCAAATAGCCTGAAATAACTAAATAAAATTCTTGATTTGGGGGGGGGGAGGTTAGTGTATAAGATCGTAGTGTTTTCTTTCATATATTGATACATACTTTCTGTAATTTAAATACAAAATTGCAAAAAAAAAAAAAAGATGCCAAGAGTTGGGGGGACCCATGTGGAGGAAAAGCCACGCTACCTGGGGGCCGTGCTGCTTTTAGTGAACGTGCTACTCCATCATTCAAATTCGTCAGTGCATCTGTTAGTCTTTAAATGGCATCCCGAGCCACCTTCTTGTGTTTTGCTGTGACACGCTGCCACAAGTACCCCCGTGGAATCCCTGTGGCATCTTTTCAGAGTCTGTTTCAACAGGACCTTCTGTGAGTAGGGGCTCATGTCCTCAGACGCCCTGGAGGTGATGGGTTCTCTGTGGGATGGTGAACATCATAGACTCGCCATGGTGTATTCTGGCTCCCCTCTGTTTTGTCAAGTGGTGGGAGCCTTTTACCAGTATCCTGCTTGTCAGAGTCTTCTTGAATTTGTTATAGGAAGTACAGTAAAATGGACTGTACCATTATGTACCTTGGGTGAAAGATTGCATTTTAAATATTCCTTTTTAAAAAACTTCTTTATTTTCAAAACAAGCAAAAAACATAAAATTGGGGTACAATATTCCATACTGGGAAAGATTGAAGGTCAAAGAAGACGGGGACGGCAAAGGCTGAGATGGTTAGACAGTGTCATAGATGCAACGAACATGAAATTGAGCACACTTCAGAGGACGGCGGAAGACCGGAAGGCCTGACGTGATCTGGTCCATGGGGTCGCGAAGAGTCGGACTCGACTGTGCGACTGAACAACAACAACAAACAATATTCCATATCATTCTTTCCTCCTATTAAACTACCTCATACATTATCAAAATCTATATCATTTCCCCACCTTATGGTATCATATAATATTTGCAAATATGTGGATTAGCAGTTTCTTACTTTCTACTAATATGGACTTTGTCTAAGTAATTTATCAAAGTTATTTCATTGGGTATATAGAGATGCATAGTTCTTTATTTTCTTCTGGAAGCAAATATATTAGGATCTTACTCCATTATAAATCTCAGAAATTCCCTGAGAATTTTCCCATCCTTTTTATGACTGTCCTCTTTTCCTTGATCTCTTGATTTCTCCTCTTAAGTTTTAATATCTTAATTCTATGTCTTTTCCCCTTATAAGTGTATACATTGTCTTCTGGAAGTAGCCATCTGTACTCAGTCTTGGAGATGGTTTGTAGTTCCATGTATTGGTTTCTTTGCTCTCTTTGGGGTGGTGTGTGACTCATTATTTTGGAAATTTCATCAGCAATGATTCTTTTATAAAGTCTCTGATGCACTTTTATAGCAACTTTATTTCTCTTTGTAAGTGCAGACTCCTTCCTGTAGATCCTGTCAACTTGATTGTAGGTTTCCTCTATTTCTCCTCTTTCCATATCTCCTTCTTAGTTGAGGCCTGATACACCAGTATTTCCATTTCATTTTGTGCAGGGTAGAGGATTTCGTCAACAATGATTTTTACAGCCATACCGACTGTGTTTTGAATCATACACTGCAAGTCTTTCAAAGAAAGCTGTAATAAGTCATTGTCTATAGGTTCCACTATATCTTAGAGAAATAAATCCTCTGGGGCCCTCCGCAGTCTGTGTCCTCTATTTTAAATATTCCTGTATGTATGTATGTAAAAAAAAAATCAGTTTCCTAGCAAATAGGAAACTAGCACAGCCGGGAGAAGGACATTCCTCTTTATTGTGCCACTTGCAAGGAGTACAGAATCTATCAAAAATGCCCCCCCCATTTGAAATGGTACATCCCACTCAACCATCTAATTCTGTCCTGTGTGCAGATCTTGCCTTGTTTAGATGTGACCTTAATGGGCAAGGAGAGCACACACTTGCTGTTTTGCATGTGTCAGTCATTGCTCTTAAACTGGGCTGCTGCTCTGTTGGCAACGTTTGTATACTTTACAAGGGGTGGGAAAGTAAGAAGCCTTGCTGGATTTCTTGTTTTTTGTTTCTCACAGCATCCTTGCATTTTGCACCTTGAATGCATCCTGTTTTCTCTTTCTTTAGTACGTTGTTATTGTGCCCCTCATCCCTGAGGCTTAGGGAGACACCCGTGATGCCCCCTTCCCTATTGTATGCTGTGCGGTTGGTTAGGCTGAGAGTGTGTGACTGGCCCAGGGTCACTGGCAGGTTTCTGTAGCAGAGTGGGGATTCGAACCTGAGGCCCTGTTCACACTAGACGGTTTGGGCCGGGAGAGGGACGGATTGGGGCCGCAGCAAACGGGCGCGATCCCACAGCAACATCTGGGAATCGTGCTGCGCCCGTTCCCAGCCCGTTCCCAATCCGCCCCTCCCGGCCAAAACCCACTGCCGGCCGTGGGATCGCCGGCGCGTCTTTTTGCCGGCGCATCCCCGGCCGTACTGCACATGCTCGAGCATGCGCAGTTCGGCAGCCTCCCCCTCCCACTCGTCTCTTCCTCCCCGGCATCTGATCGTGCCGGGGAGCAACGGCGCCGCAGCTCAGGATTGTGGGATCCCGCCGTGGCATCTCTTTTTTGGTGCGGCTTTTAGAAGCTGCGCTTTGCCCAGTGTTTTCCCTGCTGTGTGGCAGGGGCCTGGGTTTTGCAGATCTTAGCCTGACACTCTGACCCCCCTGGCTCTCCACACTGTAGTAACAAATCCGAGGCATGGCCTGAGGAGGTTAGTGATTATCCCAGGATAACAGATCATATAAACAAGTTCTGATACCGTTCTCTGGTCTGCTGATGCTGTGCAAGGAGACCTTGTTTGAGAAAAATTTTCCCTATTAACTGTTGCTCACATAACAAATAGGCTCCTAGAAATACGTTTGGCATGATCATCCATATAAACTTGTAGCATGTGATTTTATATATAGTAGCTATAAATACTTTACTTAATTAGGCTATGCACTTTTGGGGTGTGTGCTGTACACGTATTCTGTTTCACCAACGATGTAGTCACTTGAACAAAGTTTGAGTCCAGTGGCACTTTTAAGTCCAACAAGGTTTAATCCTGGGTAGAAGCATTTGTGTTTTGCGCGCACACATCTTCAGATACCTGGGTTAAATGCATCCAACTAGTTTAGCGATGAGAAGCTTCAGTTCCATAAAACCTCAAATAAACCATTCAAAATGACACACACCCCCTTCAACTTTTATGATGTTTAGAGTTGGGAGATTTAAACCTGGGGCTGCTTGATGGGGGATAACGATTCATTTTTAATTGTTTGCACTCTTATTTTATTTTACTTTATTTCATCTACTTTATTTATAGTCTGCCTTTCTTGCTGCGGTGGCTCAAGTGGTTAAGACACTGAACTGCAGGCTGTGGAAGGTTGGTAGTTCAGCAGTTCGAGACCCGGGTGTGCCGCATGACGGAGTGAGCTCCCGTCTCTAGTTCCAGCTCCTGCCAACCTAGCTGTTTGAAAGCAAGAAATTGCAAGTAGATCAGTAGGTACCACTTTGGTGGGAAGGTAACAGCGTTCTGTGCGCCTTGGTGTTTAGTCATGCCGGCCACATGACCACAGAAGCGCCTTCGGATAGTGCTGGCTCTTTGGCTTGGAAACGGAGATGCGCACCGCAACCCTAGAGTCGGACTCGACTGGCTTTCGAGCAAGGGAACCCTTTACCTTTACTTTTTACCTTTCTTGCTAATTCTCACGGTGGATTGCAGGATACGAACAGTGCAGTCAGGCAGCCGAGGGTGACCCAACAACGATGCGGTTGGGCAGGATTACAGAATTAGAGAACAATGCAAACCACGGGCTCTCTAAGGTGAACCATACAGAGAGTGGATCACAGGTTATAAGGCAGTGCAGTAAGAGCAGGTGATAACCTTTGCAATGGATTACGATCCTGTTTCATTCTAAAGCTGCCCTCCTGGGTTGTTCTGCTGTACTACAACACCAGTACATCTAGAGTCGAGTCCAGCATCGCCTTAGCGGCCAACCAGATTTTCAGGATATGAACTTTCAAGAGTCAAAACTCTCAGAGATTCATACCGTGAAACTGGTTTGTCTCTAAGGGGCTGCAACTGTCAGAGTCTCGCAGCACTCAGTTCTCAACAACGGTCCTTCATAAAGGTTCCAAGTTTATCGAGTACAGTAAAGGCAAGTCATCTGTGCATACATTCAGTGTCGGAACTAATCCTAAAGGTGGGAAGGGAATACTAGATAAACGGGGTTCGAAGTGGGGTCCCCTGCCTAGGTCGAGCCAATCAGGGGATTAGTTACAGCGGCTTAAGCTAACGGGTTCACATTCCCAGCAAAGCAGCAGGAGAGCGGATCCAAAGTGAGACTCTCAGGCTAGGAGATGAAGAGAAAGCCCCCCCCCCCCCCCCCCCCCCCCGCAATGGCAGCAGAGCTGACTCTACTGCACTCAAATCTGGTGGTTCTACTACAGACCAAAACAGCTACTCTTGGAAACTAATATCAATATGACAGAGTTTGAGTCCAGGGGCACCTTTAAGACTAGCAACATTTTATTCAAGGAATAAGCTTTCGTGTGCTCGCATGTTTCTTCAGACACAATGACATGGAAATGACCAATTCACCCATATAGGTAGTATAAGGTAAAGGTGAAGGTTCCCCTTGCTCGAAAGCCAGTCGAATCCGACTCTAGGGTTGTGGTGCTCATCTCCGTTTCCAAGCCGAAGAGCCAGCGCTGTCCGAAGACGTTTCCGTGGTCCTGTGGCCGGCAGGACTAAACACCAAGGCGCACGGAACGCTGTTCCCTTCCCACCGAAGTGGTACCTATTGATCTACTTGCAATTTCTTGCTTTCGATCTGCTAGGTTGGCAGGAGCTGGAACCAGAGACGGGAGCTCACTCCATCATGCGGCAACTCAGGTCTTGAACTGCTGAACTACTGACTTTCCACAGCCCGCAGTTCAGCGTCTTAGCCACTTGAGCCACTGCAGCTCCTATAGGTAGTGGGTGAGTGGTAAATTACAATACAGCATAATGAAGATGTTTAACAGATTCAAGGACTAAACAGGAATAGCAAGCTTAGTTTCTATGGTCACCATTTGTTTGGGTTTAATTCCATGGGAAAACACAACGAAGGAAATAAATATGTCAGGATTGGAGAAGGAGGGGCAGACATATCCTGAATTGTGGGATACTGAGAGTAATTAACTGAGACCCTGCCGTGACGCGCCCTCCGTCTCCTCTCAAGCGTGGAGGTGGCCTTACATGCTGCTTCTTCGTTGAAGTGGGGCCATTGGCTGTGTAGCGTTATCTCCCCGGCTACCCACCTGAATCTAATATCAATATAGTTTGTCCCTGAGGATACTTTAGTGGATAAAATAACTTCATTCTACCATATAGTTGCACTTACTGCGTGAACTTACAAACAGTTAACGAGTATTGATTTTTCAGCCTATTATGAGAAGAGTATGCATTAAAATCTTTCCTTGCAATAAGAGAAGAATTTGTTGTTGTTGTTGTTCAGTCGCACAGTCGAGTCCGACTCTTCGCAACCCCATGGACCAGATCACGCCAGGCCTTCCGGTCTTCCGCCGTCCTCTGAAGTTGGCTCAACTTCATGTTCGTTGCATCTGTGACACTGTCTAACCATCTCATCCTTTGCCATCC
>NW_015162573.1:58430-59890 GCF_001447785.1 Gekko japonicus
GGGTGGGGGAGTCTTTTTCTGCCAAAGGCCTGTGCTGGTAGAACCGAGCCAGCATCAAACAGAGTCTCTTAAGGGCATTTGAGGAATTAGGCACCAGAGTCTCTTAAGGGCATTTGAGGAATTAGTCCTGCTCTTTAGGACGGAATCTTGTCCATCGAGTGGTGCCGCCTGCCTGTTTGAGGCCTGCGCCTGTCTTGCTGTGCTGGCAGCCCTCTTTCTGCCCTGGAGTAGCAGGCGTGGGGGGCGTCCCCCTGCCGCGCACTCTGGTGGAACTCTCTTGCGGGATGTGTGAGAGGCGGGTGTTCCGCGTGGGAGTGTGTGGCTTGAGGGGTGAATCTGGTGCTCCGTCGGGCCTCCTCCGTGTGGCGTGCCCTGCTTTCCAGGCAAGACTGCCTGCTCCGGGCTGGGAGACCCGGGCAGATTTGGGGGGTGGGGCCCGGGGAGAGGAAGGACCACCTCGAAAGCAGCCGTTTTCTCCGAGGGAAGGGGTCTTGGTCACTCGGAGGTCAGCTGTAGTCCTAGGAAACCTCCAGGCCCCACCTGGAGGCTGGCAACCCTACTCTCACACACACCTGTTGTTGAATGGGAAAGGCACAAGCGCAGTCTTTTGCTGTCTGAAGAGAGTCGGCCCTTGGACAAGCGTATGGCTCTGGCCTTAGTTGATTGTAGCCAGACTGCTTTGGCAGGCGACAGACTGAACAGATCTGTTGTAGGGTGAACCTTCAGGCAGGGACCTGCCTTGTGAAAGGAAATCGTTTTAATTATCTCTCCCCCCCCCTTTCTGAATGCAGTCTTGAATGGAACTCCTTGGGTGCGCCTGATGCTAAGAGTGCTGCTTGGGTGTCTAACTGGCTCCGTATCTTGTGTGCACAGATAACCACTCTCATCAACCATAAGGACAAACCGAAGCGGTCAGACAAGACTCTGAAAGCGATCCAGCAAGTGGGCCAAGCTGTCAACCTGGCGGTCGGGAGATTTGTCACAGTGGGAGAAGCGATCGCCAATGAAAACCAGGAGCTGAAAGAGGAAATGAATGTTGCCTGCATTGAAGCAAAGCGAGCAGGTAGGAGGGCCTTTGAAGAAGAGGCTTGCGACCGTCTCTGCAATTTAAAGACAGAGAGAGAGAGAGAGAGATCAGTGTTGGTGATCACAGCCATTTAGGGGCGCACTGTTTGCAACTGAGAGTTGCAATTTCAGTCCTTTTAGTGTTTGGAGCAGTGCCTGTCTCTTCCTAAAGGCAGTCCCTCCAGCTTGGACTTGAGCTGTTTGACTGAAGTTGTTGGAATTCCTGCTGATGATTGCTAGCGTGCAGCCAAGTGCAGCATTCACCAGAGGAACTGCGAGGCGCCTCGCTGGTGTCTGAGACAACCGGACAAGCAGAGGTTTGGATTAGGGTTCCACAAGACTCCTCAGGCTGTCATCTGTGGCTTCCCATTCCCCAGCTTTTTGGGTGGGTTTGG
>NW_015162573.1:60296-62104 GCF_001447785.1 Gekko japonicus
GAGAGGAGTTTGTAAGCCGCTCTGAGACTCCGAGTGAAGGGCGGGGTATAAATCCAGTCTCCTCCTCCTCCAGGCGGGGGCTGGAGCTCTGTCAGAATTACGACTGATCTCAAGACGACAGAGTTCAGTTCCCCTGGAGAAAATGGCTGCTTTGGAGGAGGTGATTCTAGGGCGTTGCAGCACGCTGCGGTCCCTGCCCTCCCCGAACCCCACCCTCCATGGCTGTGCCCCCGGATCCCCAGGGATTTCCCAGCCTGGAGCTGGCAAGAAGAAGAAGAAGAAGAGATTGGATTTATACCCCGCCCTTCACTTGGAGTCTCAGAGCGGCTTACAAGCTCCTTTCCCTTCCCCTCCCCACAACAGACACCCTGTGAGGTGGGTGGGGCTGAGAGAGCTCTGACACAAACGGCTCTTTTTCAAGGACAGCTGTGCCAGAGCTTGTGACTGACCCAAGGTCACACCAGCAGGTGCAAGTGGAGGAGTGGGGAATCAAACCCGGTTCTCCCAGATTAGAATCCGCACACTTAACCACTACACCAAACTGGCAACCTCATTAAGCGACACGATTTCTGAAATACCTACTTTCAGTGGCAGAGGGCCTCATTAGAGAGACTGAGGCAGGTGTGGATTCACTACGAAAATTAGGGAGGATCTTGCGTTTCCTTTGGCAGTTATCTGGACTTTTCTATGGAGGCTTGCCTCCCGTTCTTGCTTTGATTCTGTCCGGTTCTTGGAATAGCTTCAATAAAGTATCAGTCGCTGTACTTTGCTTTGTTTGTAGGGGAGACGATCGCTCAGCTCACGGACATAGCAGCCTTGGATCATCCGGAATCTGATGGACGGTTCACTATTTTTACAGACAAAACTGGAGTGGTAAAAGCTGCCCGGTTGCTGCTTTCTTCAGTGACTAAAGTCTTGGTGCTGGCTGACCGAATAGTGATTAAGCAGATTATAACTTCTAGGAACAAGGTATTTAAATTTGGCTTGGGAGTCGTATAAAAGTGGAATTATTGCCTTACGTACTAGTCACAGCCATAGTTTCCTCTAGGCTGTTGCAGAAAATTTTAGATGCCAGCTCAGAGGTTTCTGCTTTCCCCGAGAGTCAGTTTGGTGTAGTGGTTAAGTGTGCGGACTCTAATCTGGGAGAACCGGGTTTGATTCCCCACTCCTCCACTTGCACCTGGCTGGATGACCTTGGGCAAGCCATAGTTCTGGCTCAGCTGTCCTTGAAAGGGAGCCAGTTTCTGTCAAGAGCTCTCTCAGCCCCACCTACCTCACAGGGTGTCTGTTGTGGGGAGGGGAAGGGAACGGAGTTTGTAAGCCGCTCTGAGACACCTTTGGGTAGTGAAGGGCCATGGGGTATAAATCCAATCTCCTCTTCTTCATCTTCTTCTCTGCTACTGAGTGGACTCTAATCTAGGAGAACCGGGTTTGATTCCCCACTCCTCCACAGGCAGCCAGCTGGATGACCTTGGGCAAGCCATAGTTCTGACAAGAGCTGTCCTTGAAAAAGAGCAGTTTCTGTCAGAGCTCTCTCAGCTCCACCTCCCTCACAGGGTGTCTGTTGCAGGGAGAGGAAGGGAAAGGAGCTTGTAAGCCGCTCTGAGACACCTTTGGGTAGTGAAGGGCCATGGGGTATAAATCCAATCTCTTCTTCTTCTATTCTTCTTCTGCACACAAAGTCCCCCCCCCATTGGAAACATCCATTGGAGGATGGGGCCACCTCTTTCTGGGGCCCATAGGATTGGACCCCCTGGTTCATTCTTTTTGAAACGTGGTTGGATTTTTGAGGAAAGGCACCAGCAGCT
>NW_015162573.1:62194-63799 GCF_001447785.1 Gekko japonicus
AACTGACAAAATGGCTGTCTTTCCTGACAAAGATGCTTCTCCTGCTTGGCTCCTCTGTGGCTGGCTGGCTACTGAGGTGAGCCACCAACCGTCAAACCATTCTCTTATCCTGCTGTGGGGCTAACTTTCCCCTCAGTGGCTTTGCTAGGCAACCAAGCTTGGTTCTATCAGTAAAAAGGCAAAGGCAGGAGGCCCTTTCCAGGCCTACTTTGGCCTTTGTGAAGAACTCATAGGGGCCAATCCTGACTAGGGTTGCCAACTCCAGGATGGGAAATTCCTGGATATTTTGTGGTGGGATCTACAGAAGCCAGAGTTTGGGGAGGGGAGAGGCCTCAGCTGAATAGAATGCCATAGAGTCCACCTTCCAAAGCAGTTATTTTCTTCTGGGGAACCATTGCTGCCAATTTCCAGATGAGGGCTAGAGATCATTCAGAATTAACACTGCTCTCCAGATGGCAGAGATCAGTTCTCCTGGAGGAAATGGCTGCTTTGCAGGGTGGACTCTGTGTCACTATACCCTGCTGAGGTTGCCTCCCTTCTGCTTGGGTCTCCACTGTGGAGAAAGACTGTACTTTTCCTAGGTAGAGGCTGTAGGTGTGTGTGTGGGGGGAGATGGAAAGCTGAAGTCAGAAGGGCAGATAAAGGTAGGTTGATGGTTGGCTGGGAAGGAAATAGGGTGGCCAACTCCAGGTTGAGAAATTCCTGGATCTTTGAGGGGTGGAGCCTGGAGAAGGTGGGGTTTGAAGTGGGGTGGGACCTCAGAAAGGTACAATGTCATAGACTCCACCCTCCAAACCAGCCATTTCCTCCTGGGGAACCATTGTTGCCAATCTCCAAGTGAAGGCCAGGTCTACCAATATAGTGGGAATGGGTGAGTAGACCTGGTCTCTGGAGGCCAGGTTTACCAATACAGTGGAAAGGAGTGGGTGAAATTTGACTTGATTCACTTGGGGTGAAGTAAAGAATTATACCCCAATGAAGTAAAATAGGCACAACGCTTATCAACAGGATTTGAAGCTGCTTTGATTTGTGTACACTGAATGCACCCCCCTCTCCTTAGAAGACTCTTCCCTTTTATCCCATTTTTTTGGAATAAGGACTTAACACTACTGAGTGAATCTTTTTGAATTAATAACACATTGAGATTGTATTTTTCCATGCTACACAGAATAATTTGATATGTTTTGCACTATTTATGTGGAAATTATACAAAATTATCAAAATGCATTTGGAAGTAATTATTATTAGTTAGTTTGTCACGGTTTGTTTCTATCTGTTATAGTTGTTTCCGTGATACTCTCTTTGTTTGTTTGTCTCCATACCATGGCCTGGACGAAAGCCGGACTGGAAGGGTTCAGAATTTATTCTGAGATTTTTACAAGATTATGGAAGTAATCTTGTAAAGCAAATAATTTACATGATAGTCAAATGTAGACTTGCTCACAACTTTAATGCTACTAAACCTTTTTCGCTCACAAGGTAGAACTTCTGCTCACAGGACTGTGGCGCTGAGAAAGAACATCGGTCTCAGCTGAAGGAACCAGTCAGGGAGCCCTTCCCGCGGGGGGAATAAATGATTTGGATTGGATGGTCAGATGCCATTTT
>NW_015162573.1:63964-71718 GCF_001447785.1 Gekko japonicus
TACATATTTATGACTTCATTTACTAATTAAAGACCATAGATATATGTATTTTCCGCCTTGTGGAGAATACTTATCTGCTCAGTAAGACTTACCGGCTTTCTTGTTGAGCTTATTTACTTTTTTTGTAACGTTGGGAAGGGCAGGGCAGGATTGTTATATGAAGAAGCCCCCTCATGGAAGTAGACCCGGGAAGGGGGCACGTTCTGGTGCTGGTTCCAGAGAGGGTCTACCTACAAAGACGCCTCCTCACTGTAAGCTGTAAAAAGAAGTCCCTATCTGGGGAAATGAGCATTGTCCCCTAAAAATAAAGTGTTATTTTCTAAAATAAAATCTTATTTTCTACAATGGTAGGAATATTAAGTCAAACATTTAAGAAACCTCCTGGGTACCCTCTGAAGTTGTATAAAAGTTGTCTTTCAAATCAATAGTCTCATGGATATAGCAACCAATAAGCCTGCACTTTTAATCTAAAATTAATTAAATAGTAACCTAGCAGTTCGAAAGCAAGAAATGGCAAGTAGATAAATAGGGACCACTTTGGTGGGAAGGGAACAGTGTTCCGTGCGCCTTGGTGTTTCGTCATGCCGGCCACATGACCACAGAAACGTCTTCGGACAGCGCTGGCTCTTTGGCTTTGAAACGGAGATGAGCACCGCAACCCTAGAGTCAGACTCGACTGGCTTTCCTGCAAGGGAAACCTTTACCTTTACTTTAAATGGAAAAATGATTTAAATTGGTGATTTAAAATGTTGTCTGTTCTTCGTGCCTTAAAACCATGAGTTAATTTTATTTGTTGTTGGAGGCTTTCACAGCCGGAGTTCATTCGCTGTAGATTTTCTGGGCTGTATGGCTGTGGTCCTACAGTGCCAAAACCACGGTCATACAGCCCGGGAAATCTACAACTACTAATTCATTTTATTTATTCATTTATTTCATTAGAGTTCTATTCCTCCCTCCCCACATTGTAGGCTCAGGATGTGTTCCAGACATATGCAGATTTACAATAAAAACTTATTTCAGAAACCCAGTAAAGTCAGTAAGATCACAGTACTCTAAAACAAGCAACGTGCCTCCATAGACATTAATTAATCCCAGTGATGCTGTGGTTCCAGTCAGCTTCTAGGATCTGTGGCCACTGGAGGTGGGCCAGAACAAACTGAATGCCCGCTGCCGCAACTAAAGGCCTGGCGGAAGAGCTCTGTCTTACGGGCCCTGCGGAACTGTAACAAATCCCGCAGGGCCCTGATCTCATAAGACGGCTCGTCCCACCAGACAGGCCCAAGAAGGCCCTGGCTCTAGTTGAGGCAAGCCGGGCGTCCCTGGGGCCAGGGTCTACCAGGAGATGCTGGTTTGTAGGACACAAAATCAGCCCATCCTGTCCTGTCCAGAAGAGGTGTCTGCTTTCAGTCACCTTAAAATTCCCATTTGCCATTTCGTACCTTTTTGTGTATGGCATAGGTGAGTCATTTGACAGATGCTTGGAACAAGTTGTGTGTTTTGTGTGTGTGTGCGGGGGGGGAGGCACAGTTGATCTTCCATGTTCTAGTTGTGCATTTCTTGGGGCACGGGGCTGGATCGTGTCAGAAACGAGATGCTGGGAGGGATGGATCCTTGGTCTGATCTGGCAAGAATGCTTTGGTGAGTGTGCATCCTAAACGGGACACGGAATTCTAGTTGCCCCGGATAATATGAACATGACAGTCGGCATGGACTGTGTTGCTGACCAAAATTTTTGAGCTAGGTTTATTGAAGGCAGTTGATTCTATCAAAGCCCCCAAATTTGCATCCATCATCCTTTTCTACTGTGTTTATCTTTGATTGCTGATTATGGCGCTCACATGCATTGCTGGATTATAATGCTACTGCTACTGCTGAAGCTGGCTATGTTTAGCAAGCACTGGCTTTAGAGTCTCCTTGTTCCACCAGTCCCCCCTCCCAGGCATTCTGCTGCCTGTAGCCCAGCCTGTCTTTAAATGATGGGCCCCTTTTTGCTTCAGTAACCTGCCTCCTCTGCACTTTTCCTCAAGCCTCCTTCTTGCAGGTTCTTCTTTCTCAGTCCAATTCACACACTGCACCATTTCTTTAGCATATGGAGAATCCTCCCGTCCTCAACCTACTCATATCCGAGACCTTTAGCCCCATTCAAACAGACAACTTTCCCGTCCCTCACAGAAACTGGGATGCAGACTGCATGTGGACGCTCTGTGCCGTCACAGTGGCTCAGCCAATGAATGTCAGCGCTTTTACCACCGGAACATGACCTAGAGTGTGATAATTGGCTTCTTGTTGTTTGCATTATAATGGTTGGGGAAAAAATAGTTCAGCACTTAACAGTGTTTTCTGTTATGAGCACTGAATGTTTCAGTCACTTTCTTTTCTTTTCTTTTGAGCTGTCGTTTCTCCCCAGGGTTTTCAGTAGATAAGTCTGTGTGCAAAACATGAAGCATGCATGTATCAGCTTGCTCAGTTTACCAATGGAAAAACCACAGCTTCTTTACGCAACCTTAAATCTGTCATCCTTCCTCTTTCCGCTAATGGCACAAATCTTCCAAGAGACAGAATACCGAGAGTTAGTGGGGGTGGGGGTGGGAGTGGGGGTGAGATGAGGGTGAGCCGCTGGAATCAGTGCGAGACACCAGATCACAGGTCACCTAGATCAGGCATGTCCAACTTCGAACAGGTAGTGATCTATTTTTTCCGGCCAAAAGTGCCGGTGATCTACCACCATGAAAATAAAGTTTCAAATTAGTTTCAAATTAGATTTTAACCCACTAAAGTTGGGTCCCCCCGCTCCCCATTTATAATGCACCTTCTGTCAGGAGACCAAGTGGGGCTGGTGATCTACCTCTGACCCCTCCGCAATCTACTGGTAGATCGCGACCTACCTGTTGGACATACCTGACCTAGATCATCCTTTCTCACAATGCAAGAACTCCTTTTGGGGCACTCCATGAAATTGCTGAGCAGTTGGTTTAGAACAGATAAAAGGAAGTACTTCTTCACTCAAAGAGTGATTCACTGCCCCAGAATGTGGCGGCGGCTACAAGCATAGACAGCTTCAAGAGGGAACTGGGTAAACATCTGGAGCAGAGGTCCATCGGTGGCTATTAGCCACAAGGTATAGATAGGATCTCTCAGTCTGGGGCAAGGGATGCACTGTATTCTTGGTGCTTGGGGGGGGGGCAAGAGTGGGAGGGCTTCTAGTGTCCTGGCCCCGCTGCTGGCCCTCCTGATGGCCCCTGGTCTTTTTGACCACTGTGTGACAGAGTGTTGGACTGGATGGGCCATTGGCCTGATCCAACATTGGCTTCTCTTATGTTCTTATGTTCTTATGTACATTGTATAGATTATCTGGACTGACAGTGCAAATTTTAAATGCATCTTCCTGTTGTTGCTGGAGATTTTGGAGAGCATGGGCAATAAGCTTTCAAGAGTCAAAGCTCTGTTCCTCGGTTAGGGAGTTTTGACTTTTGAAATCTGACGACCTGGAAAGGTTGTTGGTCTTTCAGGTGCTACGGAATTTGAACCCTGCTCTTCTGCTGCCGACCAGCACGGCCACGCTCCTCCGGAAACAGTCTTCATGGGCAATGAAGCTGATTTTTTGATAACTTTTCTTTGTTAAACAAAAAATAAGGCTCTGTAAGTTGGATATTTGTACACAGGTATAGTTGTCCTTCTCCCCACCCCACCCACCCCAGTCTGGCAAATTTAGTCGCAAATGTCTTCTAGTTTGCCTCCAGCAATGCAATGAAATATCAAGATGAAACAAAACTCACGAAGCACGAGGAAGCAGCAAATGGCTCCAGCCCGTGGGGGCATTTAGAAAATAGAAGTCGAAAGATTGTGGTGAAGAGGGTACAAGGAAAGAGGGACTGTTTTGACTTGAAATGGTTTATTGCGTTTGTATGTAAAAATAAAGCTTTAAAAACGTAAATGGGTAGCATCAGCTTGTATCAACTTCTATAGAAAATGAAAGCTTTCTTCAGATGGTGTTAAGGGAAATTGCTGGTACAGAAGAGTGCTTTATTTCCACTGAGCTTCTACTCATGATAGTTGATGTTTACTTTGTTTGGATCCTCTATAGCTTTGTTAGTAAGGTACCTGCATAGTATTTGCTAAACACCAGTCATTGGAAAAGCTATTTCAAAGAAAGAACAAAACAAAATTTGCAGACTGAGAAAAGTCACAGCCAGACTGTGAGAAGAAGGGCCCACAAAATAGCTTGCAGAATTGTCCATTCATGGACAGTTTCTCCAGTGTCTCAGGTGGAGGTCTGGTTACATCCACTGGTCCCCTTTTAGTGAAGGTGCTGGGGGTTGAACCTGTGTGCAAAGCAAATGTTCTACCACTGAGCCACATGGGCTCTTCCCGTGACTGTGCCTGTGAAGTGCTTCATGCCCAGCACCCCATGTACTGGCTTGGAGTCTTTCACTAATTTCCAAGTGGCTTTGTCAGCGTCAAACAAAGAGGGAGGGGCCGTGGCTCAGTGGCAGAGCATCTGCTTGGCATGCAGAAGGTCCCAGGTTCAATCCCCGGAACCTCCTGTTAAAAAGGACCAGGCAGGAGGTGATGGGAAAGACCTCAGCCTGAGACCCTTGAGAGCGGCTGCCAGTCTGGGTAGACAATACTGGTCCTGATGGACCAAGGGTCTGATTCAGTAGAAGGCAGCTTTCTGTGTTCATGTGTTGAAGTTATCAGACCAAGAGAAGTCTTGCCCTGTCAATGGTGCACAGGTTCCCCTCTGGGGGCACAAGCGGGGCACACTCAGTAGGCTCAAAGTCCCCCATTCTGCGAATCCCTGCTGTGTCCCTTTTCAGCGGAAGTCAGTCAAAGTATCCTGTGTCTCTGTGCCTGCAGTCTTCCTGCCGCCGCTGCCAGGCCCGTGTTGGAATCGGGTGCCCCAAAAGGAGAGGGGGGGGTTGGTTTCGATGCCTTATACCAGTGGTGGCGAACCTATGGCACGGGTGGCAGAGGCGGCACTCAGAGCCCTCTCTGTGGGCATGCATGCCATCGCCCCGGCCAGGCCCAGACCGTCATTAAAGTGTCGAATCCTCTGCCAAATAATGTTAAGTCAATGAAAGCCTTTGGGATTGCTTTCCTTACTTTGTTTGGATCATCTTAAGTCAATGTATGAGTTGTTTTTTCTAAAGTAAAACCTCAGTATTCAGGTTAAATGGCCCTGTGAGCACTTTGAGATCAATAAATGGGTTTTGGGTCGCAGTTTGGGCACTCGGTCTCTAAAAGGTTCGCCATCACTGCCTTATACATTCCTTCAAGCTCAAATATGAGAGAGACCGTTCATGATTAAGTGAAGGTCACGCATTCCACGGTAACTAAGGGGAAGGGCCCACGGAGGAGCGGGGGGGGGGAGGCCTCTCAGTCTGAGACAAGTATCCTCAAAGACGAGGCGCTCCACGGGGTCTTGAGCAGCAGGCACAAAGAAGTCCAAAGTCATCAGTAAAATCTTTTGTTGTCTTATTCTAGTATGTTACCTTCTGAGGCTCTGGGATTCCGTCCCAGCGGATTCGACGTGATTGCAAGAGGAAGTTTTAGAGACGATGTACCAGAATTTTGTTTTATTTGCCTACGTGGAACTAGTGGCAGTTTTTAGAGGGCAGGGTGAGATCAATATCAGGGGGGGCACATGGAGGGAAGAGGCTGGATCCCTCATTCCCAAATTCCCCTTGTCCAATCAAACCAGCACCCCACGTATGTGCTTTGAAGGGGGGGGGGACGCGTTCCATGAGATCTAGCAAAACTCAGCCTATTTAAAATACAGCTGGCTAATAGCGTAATATTTTCTCAAGGATCACTGGAAACTGCAGTTTTGTGAAGGGAGTCACCACCTTCCCCGGATTGCAGTTCCTTATTTGGTAGAACCATGATAGTTACTGCTGTAAAAACTGGTCCAAGTTGCTAGTTTAGTTTACCAAGATGACCGAAGGGTCCCACCATTCAGGTGATGGTGAACCTACTCTGGAGGGGCTAGAGGAAGAAGTGTGCTCCCTCCCTTGCTGTGCCGAGGGGCCCTTTCTGCAGAGTTCACATCACCTGTGTCCCTCCCCCCTCCGGGGAGAGAATGAGACCCCCCCTGTGTCCCCCCCCCCGCCCGTGTAGCTTTGGGTGTCCTGCCTGGGGTTGCTTTGGGAAGCTGTGATTGGCTGCAGATTTCATTGGTGTCCTAAGGAGCACCAGGGCTTGGGGCAAGATGGGAGGCTGGCCGGGGGTGGGGTGGGGATTTGTATTTCCACTCTCCGTGTGCCTGGCACTTGTAAAAGATACATCAGGGTTGCTGCTGATGTAACGTTGCACCGGGGGATGCGTAGGGTGCTGGCTCAGCCCCACTCCACCCTTTTCTGTGCTGCAGCTGGGGGTCACATCAGCATGGTGCTGGGGGGGGAGTTGCTGCCATGCCGCCGTATCTCCCACTTACCATCAGCGTGTCTCCTGCTTGTGCGGCCCCAGCCAATGTTCCCTCTAAGCTGTGGAGCCCTGTGAGCACAAATTCTCCTTTGTGAGCTCCTGGCAGTAACGTTGTGAGCAAGTAATTTGGCTGCTGCCTAAACCAGTTCGCTCTGGAGCCCTCCTTCCTGAGCTAAGATAAAAATGTGTGAGCTGGAGGCTAAAAAACAGTGAGCTAGCTCACACTAACTCAGCTTAGAGGGAAGACTGGCCCCAGCACCTGGTCCCCTCCCTAAGTCATTTAGAGGTGGGGCTCAGGATGAGGCTGTTCCTCAGTTATCCATCGTTGCTCTTTGGCAGACCAATTCCCACGCTAAACAGTTGGACGGCCTCCAAGGAAGGACGTTTCTTTTCTGTTTCCTCAGGATCTGAAGGATGAAAAGAAAAAGGCCAGAATGGCAGCGGCTCGCGCTGTCCTCGAGAAATGCACCATGATGCTTCTCACGGCTTCCAAGGTAACTCCTTTTGTCTCCTTCGAGCCCCGCCTGGAGAGCTGCGGTCAGAAGCCTCCTCAGACCCTGGAAAACGCAGGGAAGAAACTGACTGAAAGCACGTCAGTCAACACGCGGGGAGGCTGGAGGGCTGTCCAGGGGGTAGGCAGGCTGACCGACGTGGTGAAGGGCTAATTGAGGATGGGGCTGATCATCGGCCTCGCCTGGCTCACCTGAGACGGGGCAAGTCAGGTGGGCATGCATCTCGGCAGACTGCACAGAGGCCTCTGGATAACTTTTAAAACATTATCTCCAAGACCTGTCTCAGGCCCCCCGACTGTGAATCCGCCCGCCTGAACAAAGGAGCCGTCTTTCACAGAATGCGACTCGCCTTGGAGCAAGTCATAGAGATTGTAACAGACTCCCGCCCCAGTGGAGAGCACGAACCGGGGCCCGTGAGCATCTCTGCTGGCATCAGGGAGTTCAAGGTGAGGAGACTGAGTCATTATTTGTTGATTTGGAGAGTATAGCTTAAATCCTGAGAGGTATACGCAGGGGTGTCCAGTCAAAGCTTTGCTATCCGGCAGTCTTGGGAAATGGGGGGTTGCAGGTTAATCAGATGTGCTGAATAGTGCTGGACAGTCGAGCTTATTGCCGTGCCCCAGTTCCTACAGCCTGATAAAAAGTAGAGACATCTCCCTGCCAACAAAAGTCCACATGGTCAAAGCAATGGTATTCCCAGTAGTCATGTATGGCTGTGAGAGTTGGACTATAAGGAAGGCCGAGCGCCGAAGAATAGATTCTTTTGAACTATGGTGCTGGAGAAGGCTCTTGAGAGTCCCTTGGACTGCAAGGAGATCA
>NW_015162573.1:72401-111802 GCF_001447785.1 Gekko japonicus
CCCCTAACAGCAGGAAAGGCGGGGGGGAACCCTGACGAAGCCATAGGTGAAACGCGTTGGGAATGTTCCCTCTAAACTGTAGAGTCCTGTGAGCAAAAATCCTACTTGGTGAGCTACTGGGGCATTAAAGTTGTGAGCAGGTGATTTGGCTACTGCATAAATTAGTTTGCTCTGGAGCCATCCGTCCTGAGCTGAGACCAAAATGAGTGAGCCGGAGGCTAAAAAACTGTGAGCTAGCTCTCACACTCACTCAGCTTAGAGGGAACACTGGAACTTGGGATCAAGAAAGAATAATAATTAAAAGTTTTTTCTACGCCTCGATATGTTTTTTTTCTTTTCTGTCGCTACTGCTGGTGTGACCCTGATTCCTTCTCTACCCTTTCCCCTAAGCCACGGAGCCCTCCTTCGTGCAGGCAGACAAGCGGGCCAGCTGTTGGGGAGACCTTCAGCAGAGGTGCCTTCCCACAGCTCACGGCAGGCCGAAGGGGAAGGAGGGAGGCGCCCGGGGACGATGCCAGCTGACAGCACCCGCTTCCAGAAGCTCGGCAACGCCAGGAGGCGTCAAGCTGTCAGCTGCAGGAGGCAGGAGACCAGGGTGGGGGGCGCTGGCCGCCTGGGCAAAGCCAGTTGCCTGAACTTTCTGGATAATCGAGTGCCCGCTTTGACTCTGACCGCAATGTTCCCTCTGAGCTGAGTTGGCGTGAGCCAGCTCACAGTTCTTGGGCCTCCGGCTCAGACATTTTTGCCTCCGCTCAGGGAGGAGGGCTGCAGAGCAAACTAACTTATGCAGCAGCCAAATTGCTCGCTCACAACGTCGATGCCAGGAGCTGACAAAGTAGGGTTTTTGCTCACGAGAAGTCCCCGCAGCTGAGAGGGAGCCCTCGGCCTCTGACTGGTTGGGGCCGTGCCCTTGGTTTCCACATGCCCTCCCGGTTATTACCTTGATCTCCCCAATGTAACTTGCTCGTATTGCAACCTCTTTCAGAGATGTGAACAAACAGTATTATATAGTCTTTATGTGGGTGGCTGGAAGTAGCAGTCAGCGGATGCCGCGTCACGTCGTCAAATGTCAGCCTCTCGGCCGTTCAGAGGGTTGATGCCCGCAGAGAGAATGGAGCTGGCAGAACCGTGTTTAGCAAGCGGGGGATGCTGAACTTCTGACGCCCATATTCGGCCTGCCTGCCATGAGGGAGCCACAGGGGCACATCCATTGTGTGCTGAAGGGCTGTGGGCTCCTCCTGAGTTGGACGTGCAGGTCTCTGGCTTAAAGAAGGGATACCTGGTAATAGGTAGAAAGGGACAATGGTTCTCTGCCTCTGTCACCTGAATGTTTAAGACTCCTTTTATTTTTACAACTAAAGGTACTCTAAATTAATAGCAAAACACACTGGGAAGGACAAAATCCCAAAGTGACTGCAAAAGAGAGAGAGAGAGAGTTTTGAGCAGAAGATATTTCTAATTAATTCAGCTGAAGTAGCAGTTTGCTGTATCACACTATTCTGAGAAGAAAAGAAAAAGTGGCAGACTTCAATTAAAACCCATATGCCTCTTCCTTGCTTGCGGGTCACCTCCCGCCGCTTACCTCCCTCCCTCCAGCGTGCAGGACTCCAGATGAGGGGTCGAGAGCGGCTCCTGGGGGGTGGGTCGTGTGTGTGTGTAAAGACACAGACGTCATCGGTGTGGGGAGTGGCAGGAGGTCTTTGGCTTCGGAGAGGTGCGTGGTGGCGGCGGGGGGGGGCTTGCTGTTGTCTTAACTAGAAGGTAAGTTCCTCTGAGAAATGCCTTCCACTTTCTCCCCAGCAATAAGTCATAACACACGGAGCAGTCGGTTCTAGCAGGCGCCGGTTTCGGGGCTCCTCTTCGCAGCCTCCCGACCCCACCCCCAGGTGCGCTCTGAAGCATTCACCCGGGAGGTGGGGGGAGAGAGAGACAGAGAGATAGAGAGAACCGCTTAGCAGGTTTCCCGGAAACTCCACCCAACACTAGTCCTGGGCTCCCCGCCCACGAGTCCTCCTCCTCTCCAGGCCCTGCCTGGAGGTTGGCAACCCCTAATTGGTGGGCACAGGGGGGTGGGCGCCAGAAGGTAGCCTCGCCTAGTGTACAAAAAACCTGGAGCCGGCCCTGAAACCATGGTGTCAAGCTTTAGGGTTAATTCACACATGGAGAGGCCCCAGGGTGGCATTTGTGCATGGCAGCGTATCGGTTTAAATTCATGAATGCAGGATTCCAGGAAGGAAACCCCACTGAGCGGAATGGGACTTACTTCTGAGTAGGCATATTTAGGCTTGTCCCCACAATCAGCTCCACTGTGGGTGTTTCTCTCTGCCCCCTTCCCTGCCCCTCTTCAGGATAAAGTCGAAGGTCTGCGAGACGACCTTTACCTTCTGTCGAAAGAGAGTCTCCGGGCGATGCTGCGTGTCGTCCTTGAGCACACAGAGGATTTCACCGACTCCGCCTACACCAGCCATGAGAACCGGGAGCGCATCCTGGAGCTCTCCCAGCAAGCCAAGTTGCAGCTGGAGCAGCTGTTGTCGGCATGGATGTGTGCTGTAAGCTGATCGCTTCCTCGGAAATGGATACACTTCAGGGTCAATTTACACAGAACCCTCTACGAGATAATAACAGTAGTGTTCCACATGAGGAGAACGGTGAAGACGACGGTCATCCTGGGGGTTGTGCCTCCGCCCGTGGTCCAGGGTCTCTTTGGATGGCTGGTTGGCTTCCTCTCCTCGTGGGGACTGAACAGCCCCAGCAGAAAAGGGCTCAGGCTCCTGCCACCAATGCTGCAGCTGCTCAAAACAGGCTGCGCTTTTGCCCCCACGCACGTGTGTGTGTGTTGCATTGCACTGTCTAGGGGGCCAGCTGGCTGCGTAGTGAATCGCGGGGAGCATCACGTCCATAGAACAGCAGTGTTGGAATCGTGTTGTGATCCGAAAGGGGTGGGCTGGGGGGGGGGCAGAAATGCACATCATCAGTGTTCCTAAATCCCCACTGAGGAGTTCCTGCAGGAGAGAACTGGCAGGAGAGTTCAGCCCGTTCCCCCCCCCCCCCCAATACTTGTTGCTCCGCTCAAAGCTTTGTAGAGCCCTCTGATGCACCCATAACGCTTCTCCCTGATGCGGTCCTGTCGGAGGAGGCTCCGCAACAGTGCATCTCCCTCTCCCTTGCCAGTACGGAGCTCTTCTTGGTCGTGGGTGGAACAGCCGTGTCTTAAGCTGCCTGTGGGGACACCAGAGCAGAAGCTTCATGGCTCAGTCTGGTAGAAACGCCTCTTCTTTTTAAATGGGACCCGGTTCTCGTTCAGTGGAAACGAACACCCTGCTTTGCACCGCCCACTTAGCAGGAGTTGGGTTTTAGCTTTACGGCTTAATCAAGGATCTTCTTTAAAAAAAAAAAAAAGTGAAATTTTGGCTGAAGAGCTAAATTGCTTGAGATTAATTTATTTTGTGGGGTTGGGTCGTTTTGTCTTTGCAGCAAAGTCAGAAGAGGAGGGACGCCACAGAGGACATGGAAGTAGCCCTGTTGAAAATGTGTCAGTGCGTGAACGAGCTCCATCGAGAAGTAGGTGCCGTCTTGTCTAATGTGTAATATGTTTGGGGGCTTCTTGGACTTTGAGATCTGCAAATTTTGGAAAAATAAACAGTTGGCAGCAATACGGTTGTCAAATACTAGTTTCAGGGCTATTTTTGGGCAGGAACGGAGTTCCATCTGGCTCCCGAGTTGGCCACACCCAGCAAGAACTCATTAGCATAATAGGCCACACCCAACAGCAGGAACTCATTAGGATTGGCTACATTAGGGGTGTGTGGCCTAACATGCAAAGGAGTTCCTGCTACAAAAAGAGCCCTGGGTTTTGACAACAAACAAGGTAAACAAGGAGCAAAAGGTGGGTGTGGCTGGATGACCACACTTCTGGTAACATGTGGGTGTGGCCTAATGTGCCAATGAGCGGTGCTGTCAGGGGAGTGGCCTTATATGCTAATGAGTTTCTGGTGTTGGGTGTGGCCTATTATGCTAATGAGTTCCTGCTGGGCTTTTTCTACAAAAAAAACCCTGACTAGATTCCAGCTAATTGGCTCTGCCAGGCCGCGCATGCGCCCCCCCCCCCCGTTACCCAAGTAGCAGGCAACGGGCCTGTCTTCTGGGCAGAAATCCAAGTTCCTAAGTAAATGTTAGGAATTTGGCTTACAGTGAATCTTTTGTGCTTTTTCGTTAGTGTTAGGGAGTGGTGTTGGCGGTAAGTAGGTCTAAGCGCGTGATCAGGGATGCCTGTTGGAGCCCCACGTAACGTACTCTGAATTTACCTAATAAAAGGAGTACAATAAACATCCGTAGCTCAATGTTACCATTAGCTCCTCTGTGCTTATTTATTTGCATCACTTGTACTCCACCTTTCCATAATGTTTCCAAGGCATTTAAAAAATGAAACGCACATGCTGAAATGTTCAAAGAAACCTGGAAACAATATAAAACACCACAGACGAAAATGCCAACAGCCAAGAGTAAGAGCTAGTTCAATTCTCAAAAGCTTGGCAAAATGGGAATGTTTTCAGGATGCTTCCCAAAGGAGGGCATTCCAGAGTTCTGGGGCTACCAGTGACAAGGCCCCCACTTGTGGTTTTGTGATGCCTGTAACTTGGCGTTCCTCTCCTTCCTCTCCTTCCTCTCCTCCTGTTTGAGCTTCTGCTTCACTCGGTGTGTATCAGCAGGGACCAGCACAGCCACTCTTTGTGAGGGGTGCTGAGGGTACTCTGTGCTGATGTGATCCATCTTGCATTATTGTTGTTCAGTTGCACAGTCGAGTCCGACTCTTTGCGACCCCGTGGACCAGCTCCCGCCAGGCCTTCCGGTCTTCCGCCGTAGTCTGAAGCTGGCTCAATTTCATGTTCGTTGCATCTATGACACTGCCTAACCATCTCATCCTTTGCCATCCCCGTCTTCCTTGACCTTCGATCTTTCCCAGCATCAGGGTCTTCTCCAGTGAGTGCTCCCTTCTCATTGGGTGGCCAAAGTATTTGAGCTTCAGTTTCATTCTCTGGCCTTCCAGGGAACAGTCAGGGTTGATTTCTTTTAGGATGGACTGATTTGATCTTCTTGCAGTCCCAGGGACTCTCAAGAGTCTTCTCCAGCCCCATAGTTCAAAAGAATCTATTCTTCGGCGCTCGGCCTTCCTTATAGTCCAACTCTCGCAGCCATACATGACTACTGGGAATACCATTGCTTTGACCATGCGGACTTTTGTTGGCAGGGTGATGTCTCTACTTTTTATCATGCTGTTTAGGTTCTTGCATACAGAAGCTAAATTCTGTGACCTGTGTCAGTGATGTGTACTTCTGTCTCTTCTTCTGACTGATTTATTCTAGCTTTGCTAGGAGCCAGGTGAGGCACCAACACAGTGCCGCTCAGCACTGAAAATCTTGTTCGGCTGCCTCCCTGCCCGGATAGTAAAGGTAAAGGTAAAGGTTCCCTTGCTCGAAAGCCAGTCGAATCCGACTCTAGGGTTGCGGTGCTCATCTCCGTTTCAAAGCCGAATAGCCAGCGCTGTCCGAAGATGTTTCCGTGGTCATGTGGCCGGCATGACTAAACACCAAGGTGCATGGAACGCTGTTACCTTCCCACCGAAATGGTACCTATTTATCTACTTGCAATTTCTTGCTTTCGAACTGCTAGGTTGGCAGGAGCTGGAACTAGAGACAGGAGCTCACCCTGTCTTGCGGCACCCGGGTCTTGAACTGCTGAACTACTGACCTTCCACAGCCTGCAGTTCAGCGTCTTAACCACTTGAGCCACCGCAGCTCCCCCTGCCCGGATACTTTCAAGCATATCTTGGCCATGAGAGCTAGAAACTTGAAAAAATAAAAATGAAAACTGTGATTTTCAGTTGAGGGTAGGAAGGCGTTCTGCCTGGAGCATGTGGGCTTCTCTCCTACCCATCACCCCTGGGGGCAGGAAGTAGGCCGGTCTTTCTGTCTTCAGGTGGGAGGGGGCGCCCCCCACCCAGTCCTCTGTTTTTCTTCCTCCCCTGTGAGAGCGGGCAAGGAGGGCACTCTGCGGGTTTCTCCGGCTGTCTTTCTAGGGTGCCTCTCTTTGTCTCTTGTCACCTGGCGAAGGGCCCTGGATGGAGCCCCCTTCCCCCTTGCCAGAACTCACAAAGCAAACACAAAGCCGCTTCTGAGCCCAGAGCGTTGAGCAGTGAAACCTTCTCCTGGTTTGAATTGGCAAGGGAAAGGGTCAGGAGCTGTGAATAGTGAGGGATTGTGTGTTTTATTCCGATGCCTCCGGTGCAGGTTCAGAAGGGGGGTGGGGGTTGCCGAAGAGTGACCCTCCACCCACCCAGGAGATTCAGGGGCTTCTCTAAAAAACCCTAAAAAATGGAAGAAGAAGAAGAAGAAGAGATTGGATTTATCCCCCACCCTTCACTACCCAGAGGTGTCTCAGAGTGGCTTACAAATTCCTTTTCCATTCCCCTCCCCACCACAGACACCCTGTGAGCAATGTTCCCTCTAAGCTGTGGAGTCTTCTGTGCAAAAATTCTACTTTCCGAGCTGCTGGCATTAAAGTTGTGAGCATGCGATTTGTCTGCTGCATAAATCAGCTTGCTCTGGAGCCATCCTTCCTGAGCTAAGGCAAAAATGTGTGAGCCAGAAGCTGAAAAACTGTGAGCTAGCTCACGCTAACTTAGCTTAGAGGGAACACTGCCTGTGAGGTAGGTGGAGCTGAGAGAGCTCTTGACAGAAACTGCTCTTTTTCAAGGACAGCTCTTATCAGAACCATGGCTTGCCCAAGGTCATCCAGCAGCTGCGAGTGGAGGGAGTGGGGAATCAAACCCGGTTCTCCCAGATTAGTCCGCGCACTTAGCCACGACACCAAAGCTCTCTGCACCTAAAAGCTGAGCAGTCTAAAGTTCTCAAGGGAAATGAGGATGACGACCATCAGGAAGGCAACCCTGAGGTATTTCCCAGAGCCAGGGATGTGGGATCCGTTTCCCCTTTCCCTTCCTCCTTCAAGACCAAACTGTAGAAGCTATGGTTCACTCCAGCTAGCCAGAGACTGCGTTTGGAGCGCGCAAAACTCTTCTACTCCTTCCCAGCCAACGTGACTGGGCTCCTACAGGTCCCCGTGGTGGATGAGCACCTCAGTGACCAGCTTGGCCTCAGGTCAGGGGCAACCCAAGGACAGGGAGGGCTCCCTTAAGGGCTCCACAGGTAGGCAGAGTGGCACAGCCCTGTGCTGATCCCACGAGTCCACTCAAGGGAGTTTCCAGGAGCCCGTGATCGTCCTTCTAGCTATTTTCACAGATGAGAGTGCGTGGCTGCGTTCGTTTCTAATCCTGGCCTAGACATTGTGGAGCTGCCTATGTGAGCCGTGACGTCAGCAGCCTCAGTGCCCAGAAACCTATGGCTTAGGAATTGGTCATTCACACTCCCACCGAAGCCAGTCTAGCTTCTTGGTCTCTCCTGGGGGGCAAACAGTTTGAAGATCAAGTGGATGAAATCCTTCTCCGATAAGCCAGATGGCAAGAAACTAAAATTCTGCAGCAGCCAGGCCTCTCATACCCACAGAACACTTCTAAGGTTCTGCAGAGATTTCCGGAGGTCAACTTGCAACAAGCCACGGCGAGGGCACAGAGCCTCCCATTAGGCGCAGTCAGCGCCTAAACCATCTGGCCGGTCCAAGGGGCATAACCACAACCTGTGGCATGGCTGACGCTGGGTCACAGCCTGGCAGAGGGGTGCGCCTGCAGCCTCTCAGGCCTGGGAGAATTCCACTTCAGACAGGTGAGTCATCAACACAGCCACACGGCGGTACTGCCAAGGGTGTCTTTACCTCCCACAGAACCTACCCTCACCAAATTCCACCCCCATATATCCTACCCTCACGAAGTTCCACTTGCCACACCGAAATCAACACACGAGCGATGCTATTTCTCCTCTACTAAAAATAAATGCAATAGAGCCTGTTCCTTGGACACAAAGGTGCTGTGGGGTCTACTCCGTCCTTTTTATAGTTCTCAAAAAGAGCAGAGGGTGGACCTCAGGTTTTTCAAACAGTTCCTGAAATACAAAATAGTCTCGATAGAAACTCTCCCAAGTTATAGCCTTCACCCAGGGGATTTCATGGCATCGATTGATCTCGCAGAAGCATTCCTACATGTTCTCCACTCTGTACCCTGGGATGCATTGGCCTCCTTATCTAGACAGTTTGCTCATCAGGTCATCGTCCAGGTCACAAGCTCTTCAGAATGTGGCCATAATCCTACAGGTATCTGGACCAGCACGGTTTCCTCACGAACTTCAATAAGAGTCACCTTCGATCCCTCTCAGGCAGTTCTACACCTGGGAGCAATAGCAGGCTCAGTGCAGAGCAAACTTCCCCAGGACAAGGGAAGGAAGATTATGCCTGCAGCTCAAAGGGTGTGCTCAGCCCACTCAGTGGATTTGATGCTTCTCGCGCAACTGCATGGCTTGGCGACAGCGGCATGACGCACCTCCCTAAGGCCATTGTCCTCAAACGGCACCTTCTCAGGTAGAGGTGAAGTTGTTCTTCTAGCAAGATCCTAGAATGGTGGTGATTGGAGGATCCTCTGCTCAGGGGCGAGCTGATGCAGGTGACGGCAGATGTGCAGATCGCCACTGGTGCCAGTCTCTCGGGCTGGGGAGTCCGTTGTTCCTTGAGTCATGTTGAAGGTACCTGGAGTCCTCTAGAAGTATCAGCTCTTTGGAGCTTAGGGCTGTCTGGTTAGCTCTGCTGCACTTTCAGGATAGAATTCTGATGGCAAACGTCTGCATGAGGACAGGCAACACAACAGTGAAGGGACGGGTGAATTGTCAAGGGGGGACTCCCAGCATTCCCCAGCAAGAGGCAGCAGAGTTGGTGAGGTGGGCAGAGAGTCATTCCTCCTCCTTAACAGGATTGCGGAGAAAATTTTTTGATGATGGTAAAGGCAATATACAGTAAACAGCAGGCAAAAATAATAATAAATGGTGACACATCAGAAAATATAGATATAAATAAGGGTGTAAGACAAGGTTGTTCTCTTTCCCCTCTTTTGTTTATTTTTGTTTTAGAATCTTTGTTAGATATGATAAGAGATTGTAAACAGATTAAAGGACTACGAGTTTGAGGGGAGGAATTCGAAACTTTAGCATTTGCCGATGATATAGTATATATAATAGAGGACCCACAAATATCGATGGCTCCGCTTTTAGAAATACTAGAGAAATATGGTAAAGTAATGGGATTAAAAGTCAACAAAGGTAAAACAAAGATTTTAACAAAGAATTGTGATGTAAAAACAGTAGAATATATTAAAGAGACTTCGGATTACGAAGTAAGTAAAAAAATGAAATATTTAGGGATATATATCACAAACAGATGTAGTACTCTTTTAAAAAACAATTACATGAAAGTTCTGACAGAAATAAAGTATGACTTAGAGAGGTGGAAAGAACTACAAATTTCTCTTTTAGGAAGAGTTGCAATAATTAAAATGAATGTGCTACCACGTATGATATTTCTTTTCCAGAATATACCAATCATAAAGAATTTAAAATTCTTTAAGGATTTGGATAAGATAACTAGGAAATTTGTATGGCAAGGTAAAAGGTCGAGAATAAAATTAAAATATCTGCAAGATACTATGAAAAGAGGGGGTTTGGCACTACCGGATTGGACATTGTATTATAAGGCTACTGCAATTAGTTGGATTACGGATTGGATTAATTTAGAGAATAATAGATTACTTAAACTTGAAGGCCATGATTTGATGTCAGGTTGGCATAACTATATATGGTACCAAAACAAGATGCCGACAAGTAATTGGATAAGAGATGCTTTATATAAGATTTGGAAAGAAGTTAAAAATAAACATTATGAGAGAGTACCGTTATGGGTTTCCCCAACAGAAGCCTTTGTAAAGCCTTCATTGTATGTAAAATACCAAAAATGGAGATACCTAGATTTATTGGACAACAGTGGCAACTTAATGACAGAAGATATGTTGGAAAAACATAAGGTGAACCTAACCTGGTGGGGAAAGGTGCAATTAAAGTCAAGATGGGTGAAAGATAAGAAAATAGGCTTTTATAGTAAGGTTTAGATGAGATATGGATTAAAAATAACGAAGAAGTTATCAGTAAAATTTATAACTTCTTATTGGAGTATAAAATGCAAGATGAATGGGTGAAGCCAACAATGGTATCTTGGGCGCATGATATAGGACGAAATATAGAATTAGAAGAGTGGTTTAAAGTGTGGACGAGAAATATTAAATATGTTAAAGCAAGTAATTTTAAGGAAAATTTACAGAAGATGTTCTACAGGTGGCATATTATGCCAGATAGACTTAATAAAATTAACAAAAAACAATAAAAAACTGTTGGAAGTGTAAGGCTAATACAGGCACTTTTTACCATATATGCAAAAAAGCGAAAAAATATTGGAAAACTATTAAAGAGATCATTGAAGAAATTTTGGGAATGGAAGTACAAAACAAACCAGAAATATTTTTGTTAAGTCTTTTGCCAGACACGTATAATAGAACAGAAATGTATTTAAACATGCATTTGTTGACTGCAGCAAGATTACTTTTTGCAAAATATTGGAAAGATGAAAATATACCAACAAAAGAGGAATATATAAGGAAAATCTTAGAGGTTGCAGAAATGGAAAAATTGGTATTTGCCATTCAAGATAAAAATGAAAAGGAGTTTGAGAAATACTAGAAAAAATTGTATGAGTGGTTATAAAAATATAAAGAAGTTGAATAATATGGTATAACTTGGTGTAGTTAAAAAAAGGAAGATTCTCTGTAAAATTTATGTTGTAATAGATGTAAGGTTTTTTGTTTATATTTGGTGTTGTGGTGAAGTGCGCGGACTCTAATCTTGGAGAACCGGGTTGGATCCCCCACTCCTCCTCCACTTGCGCCTGGCTGGATGACCTTGGGCAAGCTACAGTTCTGACAAGAGCTGTTCTTGAAAAAGAGCAGTTTTTGTCAGAGCTCTCTCAGCCCCACCTACCTCACAGGGTGTCTGTTGTGGGGAGGGGAAGGGAAAGGAGTTTGTAAGCCGCCCTAAGACACCTTCGGGTAGTGGGGTATGAATCCAATCTCTTCTCTTCTTCTCTTAAAAAAGAAAATAAATTAGCAAAAAAAGAAGAAGAACATGCTGTCATTGTGGAGGGGGAGGGAGGAGCCACTATAGGTCGGGGGGGTGGGTTCCTGGGAAAAGGCCTTATTCTGAGAACCCCACACAGGTAAGGTTGCCCAGTTGTAGTAAGGAGCTATTTAGCGGTACAATCCAAAGCTGAGTTACATCCTTAGGAATCCATTAAAGTCAGTGGGCTTAGAAAGGTATCACTTTACTTAGGACTGCATGGAAATATTGGGCCACCCATTACTAAAACAGGTGTCGTTTCTCCCCCCAGCCCACTCCCCCCCTCAGTCCCGCCCTTGTTCTTTCTTGTTGCTCCTTACGTACCAGTTTTCCATATTATTCCAGCACTGCCGCAACAAACAATTAACTAGCCTGCTTGCCTGTTGGTCACTGTGGCCTTTAGTGGGGGGGAGGGAGGGTTCCTCTTTCCAAGTGTTTTGGCTAGTCACCTGGAGGCAGTTCTTACTTGCACCCAGCAACTTGGAAGACTGCTGTTTGCGCGCCTGTCCTAACCAGCAGGGTTTCCCCTCCCCCTCCCTCCTGATCCCAAAGCTCCACGGTGCAGCCACCTCCGTTGCCGCTGACCTGCTGAAATATCATTCAGATCACCTGGTCTTGAAAGCGCTGAAAGCCTCTGGAGAGGAAGGAAACATCGAAGCCGTTGCGGAACACAGCTGCAAGCTCTCCGAGCAGAAGGAGCAGTTGCTTGAAGTAAGTTGGAGTCACATTTGTTCGTTTGTCTGCCCTGTGCATTAGGGCAGCCTGAATTCTGCTTATTTGGGGGTGCACCTGCCTGTGTGTGTGTGTGGGGGGGGGAGTGTGACCTAGGTGCAGTGGCAACTGTTGGCAAGGAGGCTGACTCCGGGGTCCTCCTTGGCCTCCTGGATCCTTGGGCACCTTGGCTGAGGTTGGTGGGAGAATGTCAGGAGGAGGAGAGTTTGGGGAAGATGTGCCGAGTGGGGAAGAATTAATTATCCCCCCTCTTCATTCACGTTTTTCTTAATGTTTGGCAGACTTATTCTTAGAGATCCACAAAATGTCCAGCTTGAAGCTGTCTTTGTGGATGCGGTTGGTGAACCAGAAGAGCTTTCTATTTGGCATCCATACCAGAATGTTGCATGTGATTCACTGGCCGTTCTGTAACTGGTTGTTGGGGTGTTATTTTGTGTGTTTTGGTAGCTGTGTCGTTTGCTGAGGCACGTCTCTGGGATGGAGCCGCTTGAAATCACTTGCCTACACGCAGAAGACACTTTCAAGGTGACTGGGCCTCAGGTGTGTGTCATCTTTCACTGTTTTTGGGTAGATTTGTTTCATCAACTTCTCTGTTCTGCACTTGATCATTCAGATGTGTCGCAAGGAAAAGGCGCATTTCTCCCTTCTTATATTTCTGTATTTAAAATACTTACATTCCACACGACTCAAATCATCATACATAAATTTAAAAACAAGAGCACTATCACGCTGATGGGTAGTGCATAGATAAGAGGAAAGAGACCTGCTTCCTCTGAGGCCTGTGCGAGGTGGGTGGGGGCTTCCCTCCCATCTTTGGGTAGCCCACTCCACAGGGCAGGCTGCAGCCACAGAGGCAGCCCAACACTCAGTGGCGGTTCTTGCTGACGTAAGTGGGGGAACGACCAGTAATCCCTGGTCTGATGACTGGAGCTACTTCGTGGGCCTATACGTGTGGAGGTGGCCTCCCAGTCTGTCTGTGGCCACTGTCTCTGCCACAGATTCTTCTCTTCCTACAAAATAACAGGCCATGGTTAATACCACTTACAATTGTCACACTAAACTGTGGTTAACGCGTACCTGGAGGAAGAGCCAGGAATTCGCTGCAGAGAAGGGAGTTGCCAACAGAAAAAAACACCCCAAAAAGCAAGGGCAATAGAATCACTGCAGAAGAAACTGATGGGTGGGTGGGGCATAAGGAAGCTGCTTCCTGATTTGCAACCTATGGGGAGGGGCCATGGCTCAGTGGTAGAACATCTGCTCGGCATGCAGAAGGTCTCCGGTCCAATCTCTGGCATCTCCCACGGATGGTAGGCGATGTGAAAGACCTCAGTCTGAGACCCTGGAGATTCGCTGCCAGTTTGTGTAGTATCCATGTGCCAGGAGCCAGCCAGCCTTTGACACCAGTCTGGAGCTTTCATTTGGCCTGGGTGTGTGAAATTGCCTCCTCTCAGGTTAGGCTGCTGATATGTTTATACTGCGGTTGTCGACTCTCTGGCCGTCGAGAGCAATGCTCCCTCTGAGCTGTGGAGTCTTGTGAGCAAAAATTCTACTTTGAGAGCTACTGGCATTAAAGTTGTGAGCGAGCGACTTGGCTACTGCATAAATCAGTTTGCTCTGGAGCCATCCTTCCTGAGCCAAGACAAGAATGTATGAGCCAGAGGCTAAAAAACTGTGAGCTAGCTCACACTAACTCAGCTTAGAGGGAACACTGGTCGAGAGCCTTAGGCAGCCGTGTACCCCGGTTCCGCTCCAGAGATACCAGGGGCTGGGGTGGAGATTGTATCCTGCAAAGCGTGTGTGCCGCCACTAATCTACAGCCTCCACTGAAACCCAGTTCTGCCAACACTCCACCAAATCTGTCCCAATGGCACAAATTGAATTAGGCTTCCTGAGAATAGTGTTGTTCTGATCCTACGAGTGCTGTGTTAAGAGATACACACTGATTTCGTGGATATTATGTCAGTAGCTGTCAGGCTTCCCAGGCAAGACACTCAATAACGTTCCTTCAAAAGTTTCAGTTTATTGAGAGCGAGTACTCAGGGCACCAGGAACACTTGTGTGTCCGGAATGGCGGGCTAATGATTAGAACCTTGAGATATACCCCCTTCGTACATGACCCCCTGATAGAGTAAAGCCAGTAGGCAAGCACCTGAAGACCCGGGCAAAAAGCAACGGTTACATTCCCAGCGGGAAAAGAGGAGCAAGCAGAGTAAAACCTTCAAGGACACTGGACAGATAACAGCGCGCAGCCTAAGAGGAAAAGGGGATGGGAGGAGGGAGACAAGGAGAGAAACCCACACATTCCAAACCATGGCAGCCTTAGCCCGTTTGGTGTAGTGGTTAAGTGCACGGACTCTAATCTGGGAGAACCGGGTTTGATTCCCCACTCCTCCACGTGCACCTGGCTGGATGACCTTGGGCAAGCCATAGTTCTGATAAGAGCTGCCAGTTCTGCCACCACTCTACCAAATCTGTCCCAATGGCACAAATTGAATTAGGCTTCCTGAGAATAGTGTTCTTCTGATCCTACGAGTGCTGTGTTAATCTCCTCCTCCTCCTCCTCCTCCTCCTCTTCTTCTTTGCTGACAGTAGCAAAACATCTTTGGGACAAAGAGTAAGCAGTAGCACCTTAAAGACTAACAAAATTGTGATCAGCTGTGAGCTTTTGTGAGACACTGCTCACTTCTTCAGATACAGCTAGAACAGAGGTGCCGAACTCATTTGTTACAAGGGCCCGATCTGACATAAATGTCACTTTGTTGGGCCAGGCCATAAAAAGTAACACAAGGTACTAGAGATATAAACTGCATAAAGATGGTTTCAGATGCCAAATGGCAATAGCAGGCTTGATTGTATTAGGTGTGATATGCAGAGGGGTAGTAGGTGTGGAGATACCGGCATTGGTAATGAGACAGGAAGCCTAAGTCTCAATTTGGTCCATGAGAATTCAGTCCAGGAAGATGCAAAAAATAAAAGAAGAAGTGAGCAGTGACTCAGCAAAGCTCCTCCCCTGCCACAGATTTTATCAGTCTCTCAGGTGCTCCTGGACTCTTAGTCTTTTCTACTGCTACAGACAGACTAACACGGCTACCCATCTTGTTCTGTCTTTGGGACAAAAGGGACATTAAATTAGGGGATCATTTTTAGGAGGGCTCCTGGGGAGGAACTGTTTGATCCATAGCTGCGACATTGCACAGTGCAGTAGTGCACTCTTCATTTAAGCTCCGTTTGTTTTTCTCCTGCAACTGAAGTGATGGCTGTGCTTATAACAATTTGTGAAACTGGCCTGGAATTTGATTCCTTATGATTAGTAATAGACGAAAGTGGGTCGTCCCCCCCCCCCATCAACTAGAGCTGTTTGCTCAGAACAGTTTTGCGCCAAGGGCTGCCTTCTCCCTTTGTGTGTGGCCAGGTTTGCCGAGCGAATGCTTCCCTGGCCCCTCTTGACATGAATGGGATGCTCTGTGGGCTTGGCCTCCGGGGGTCGATGATGCGGGTTTAGCCATTTTTTGTGTGCCGTGGCAAGCTCTGCTTTATTCCCTTCAGATAATTTCTGCGGCAGAGACCTTGACACTCCATCCTTCCAGTAAGATTGCAAAAGAGAACCTGGAGGTGTTCTGTGAGGCTTGGGAGTCTCAGCTGAGCGACATGTTCCTGTTGCTAAGAGAAATCAGCGATGTGTTTGAAGGAAGACGAGGTGAGAGAGCTCTTCTTAGATACAGGCAGCCTACTGTCCTTAAATACAAGCTGCCAGTTTACAGCACTCGCATATTTTGAATGTGGCAGCTGTCACACAAACGGCATCTGAAGAGCTAAGCGACGTCTATCACAAGCAAGCTGCTTAAATTAAGAAATGCCAATGTAGAATTGTTGACCACTTTATGCAGCTCCATGGGTACATTTATTTATTTACTTTATTTATAGTTTGCCTTTCTTGCTGAACTTGAGGCGGGTGACAAACCAATGCAGAAAAAAATGCATAAGATGCTCATTAAACAGTGAAGTGAGACTAGATTACAAAATTAGAAAATAGGGCAATAATAGCTGGCATGATATAGCATACCATAAAGCAATGCAAAAACTGGATTCCAAAAATGAGAAAACTAGGGGTATGCAAAAAAAATAATTATTTCCAGATTTAGGTATATTGGACCTGAAAAAGTATTGGTGTTTCCCGATGTTCCTGAATCCCAATATCAATATGGTATTTGGATTTGGGATTTTTCAGGAATCCTGAATTTTCTCACTCCATTATACTCAATGGGGAATCTATCCAGGGGTATCCAAGGGTCAGGGCAGATTGTTGAAGTAGAGGCACAAAATTTGCAGCATAGCTGCTGGTGCCTCTCCTCAGAAGAACCCCCAAGTTTCAAAAAGTTTGGACCAGGGGTCCAATTCTGTGGCCCCCCCAAAGAAATCGCCCCCATCCTTCATTGTTGCTAACAGAAAAAAACACCCAAAAAAGCAAGGGCAATAGAATCACTGCAGCAGAAACTGATGGGGGGGGGGGCATTTTTGCAATCCCAGCAAAATTAATGCAATGCACAGAATACCCAGCAGTACCTGTGGAATCACAGAGTGCTCAGCAGAACCCAGTGCCATTGTGGCAACGCCAGCACCACAATGAATCCAAGCAAGGAGGGGGTTTGGAATCCCAGCAGAACCAGTGCAGTATATAGTGCCCAGCAAAACCCAGTGCCATTGCGGCAATGCTAGCTCAACAGGGTTGATGTGGAGCACAGGATCACTCTCCGATCAAGGAGAGGAGGTTTGCAAGCCCAGCAGTTCAGTATACAGAATGCCCAGCACTATGGCACTGCAAGCTTAAAAGGACTGATCTCAGTGCACAGAGCCACAACAAATCCAAGCAAGGGGCAAGGAGGGATTTTGAAAGCTCTGCACAAGAAAATGGGAAGGAAACACAAAGGAATGCCCCCCCGTGAAACTGACAAGAGCAGGATGAAAGCCATTGAAGCCAGGAGACAGAGAAACAAAAAAGAAAAAAACAGTCCCCGAGAGCCCCTGCAATGCTAGCTCCCGATCTTCCCAGACAATCCCAATATCCTGGATTATTATTTTTTTTACTTTCTAAAGAATGCTGGATATTTTTGGAATGCTGAAATGTACCTGAAAAATACTGAAAAGGTATTTCCAGGTATATTTTTTTGGCTCTGTTGTATCCGAATGTGCGCCCCCTAGAGGAAGCAGTGCCATAAGGAGAAGGTGATACAGTTAGTGCAATAAACTGCAACCCTTTCTTTCTGATGCGCATGTTCTGAGCAATGATAGAAGTGTGGAAGTCTTCCTTCCCTCCTCAGGGCAGATGTAGGCCCTGAGGAGGGAAGGAGTAAGGCACATGGAATTTAGTGGAGTGAGTTCCAGGCAGAGCTGCGTTGGATTGTTGCCCCGTAGTCCCATACTCTTTGGGGACGGGACCGGACACCTTAGAGATGGTTAGGATTGGTCTGTGCTCCTGGGTTGTGCGTCCACCCCATTTCGGGAGGGACACAACATCACATCGCACTTAATGGTGTGGCAGACACTGATGTACCTGTGGGGCTGAGTAAAGCATAACATGGCTCTTTCGTTCTGACTTACTACCCAGATGTTCTCCAGCCTCCTGTATCTTGAAGGGAGACCGGGCCCCTCCGTCATTTCAAAGATGATTTTGAAGTGTTAGTGCTGCACTCTGGCTGACGTGGGGTGTTCGAAAGAGAATCGAGTTTTGGCATAATGATCTCAGTGATTTGTCCTTTTTCAAATTTCAGGGAAGCCATTCCCCCCCCTCCAACAGTAGGGAAGCCCCCATGTGTTGGCGTTTTGAAGGGAGACTGGGCCCCTCAGCCATTTCAAAGATTATTTTGAAGTGTTGGTGCTGCACTCTGGCTGACGTGTGGTATTCGAAAGAGAATCGAGTTTTGGTATAATGATCTCGGTGATTTGTTCTTTTTCAAATTTCAGGGAAGCCACACACACACACACCCAACAGTAGGGAAGCCCCCATGTGTTGGCTGTAGTATCCCAGCCCACTAGATAGGATTTTGGGGTGCACTTCCCCCTTTCTGAGGGGCGCCAGGCAGGGGGGGTGCTGCGGGGTGAGCTGGGGAGGGGGGGCTGGCATTGCAGAAGCAGGGGCCGCCCATCTTATCACCAAGGAGCCCATGACAAGGGTCCTGAGGAGCCTCGAAGTTCTTCATAACACTGTTTTTGAGGAATAAATTGCATACTATGTCAGTCTTACTTGTTATGGACGTGCAGCCACAAGTTTTCAGGCAACTTCAGGGTGTGCTTAGTAAGTCAGGCTGGTTTAAACCCTTTTTGTGTATGAGGGAGTCATAAGGAGGCCTGCCTTCGGTCTGACCTGAACTTTCTGTTGTTCCTTCAAAAGAAACGCACTCTGCTTCTCTGTCTCTGCTCTCTCACTCTGCTCACTTCAAAATGTAGTGAATGTAGCTATTTGATTTTTGAACTGCTGTCCTTTCTGCTTGGATGGGATCTCTCTGATGGTTCTTCACAACTTGCACCCTCTTTTCTGTGGCTGGTAAGTCACCTGGTATTTGTACAGCATGTAGCAAAAGAAACTTTAAAAGAACCCTGTCTCTCTCAACGCCGTTGCCTGAAGCAATGCAGTACATTGGTCAAGAACGTAAACTGACTTTTCATTTCTATCATATGATTTTCTCCTGAAGAGCTTCTCTTTGGCCTTTCTGTCTTGTGGAGGAGACCTTGTTCACTAGACTGTGCATTCTTCATGTTACGGGAAATGGAATGTTTAATGCATTGATTCACATGCGGCTTTTTATGGTAAACAACTCAGGGGGGGAAACGTTAGATTTGACATTAGAAAAGAGTCCAGTGGCAATCTTGTGTTGTGGCAGGGGAGGCGCTTTCGTGGGTCACGGCTCACTTCTTCGGATAACACTAGAACGTGAGTCCACCTGCCCTACACATTTGACTTGACATGAGACAGATGCAACGTGTATTGCTGTTACAAAGTTGCCAGTATGTCTCACGGCCCTCATATGGGCGGTCTCGTTGTGGACCCCTCTTCTTATGAGAGCAAGATTTGCCCTTCTTGGGACCCCCTCGGCCGAAGCGTGGGATCCTGTGGATCCATTCGGCTCGCGGGCGCCCTTTTCTCCAGCAGCAGGAGCGAGATGTCGTGCGTCAAGCCCTCTCCTACCGGAGGGAAGTGCTTTCTGCTAAGGGAACGGCTCTGCAGGATCCAACCCCAACATTATGTGTGGGGGCTCAGTACAGAAGACCGAGGCCACGCTTCCAGAGTAGTTGGTGGCCGGTTTGGGAGCAGCGTTCTGCTGCAGAAGGGAGGGAAGCCAGCTGGGAACAAGTGCCGATTGGCTAGTGTCTGCAACGATTCACACAAGCCTTCCATTCCCAGGACAGTTTTGAATTTCTTTTCTCATTCTGTATTCAGAGTGACAGATAAAACAGATCACAGATCATAATTTGCCTGAAGTATAAAAGAGGGGGCAAACCGAAACAGGTTTCCGTTTGCTGGCGGGGAAGCCTGTCCCATAAGTTGCAAAGCCTCCTAGGCTGCCATCGGGGGTGGGTCGGCAAGAACTTGCCGTGGCACCTGCCTTCGTGTTACATTTGTTTTCACCTGGACTTGCACACAGGGAGATTTCTCCCCAGATTTCCAAATTCACTACAGCACAAGTCTTTTGTGATGTTAACACTTGCATGGACGGGAGGAGACCGACACTGGTGCTGTTGTAAAGTACACCGCACTGGCCAAAATTCTCCCTTCCTCATCGCAGAGCTCCCAGTTAATCTCTCAGCAGCACAGCTCTCCGTTTGGCTGGGGTCTTCCACGACACAGCGTATTTGCTGTAACAATCTGTGTAGCCTAAACAGGGTAATTGTTAATCGTGTTATGGAAGGCCCTTTCCCCAGCCTTCGCTGTCACAAATTAGATCTCCTGTCTAGAGAGACAGATGTTTGCCATTTCCTACCTGTTCAAAGCGGGAGATGTTTCCCCAGCCCTCCTTGGACTGATAACCTCTTCTTTGTTGACGTGGTGGTAGGCTCTGGATCTAGCAGGTATTTATAAGGACATATTCAAATACAAACATTTGGGTGGTTTGAAGAACAGGAAGTGAAAACTAAGCACTCTTTGGAAATAGCATCATGAGAACAGGGTAGTGGGGAATGGTTTCCCAGTCTCCTCTGGGTTTTTTGCATCTTGATTCCTGAATTGTATTTAAAAGCACAACAAGTTTGTTGGGCAAGAGTTTCTTTGTTCTCCTTTCTAAGCCCTTCGGCCTTCTTTTTTATGAAGCTTCCGTCTGTGTGATCAGACAGGGGTTGCAAATTCCATGCTGAATTCTCAGGCACACAGGGGCCGGGTTCGGATTGGGACTATGGTGCACAAGGAAAGGAGGCTTATACCCGTTCCCGGTCTGTTTTCCAGACCTGAAATAGTCCCGCAGAAGTTGATGCTATTTGCCATATTGGCGAAAAGTTCATCCCACACCTGAGTGCCTGTGGTTCCCTAGTGGGGCAAACAGCCCCCCCCCGGGGGGGGCTATTTCAGGACAGGAAAATGGCATGGGAGGAAAGCACAAATACCCACTCCCCACATGGCGCAGTCTTGAACAGGATTGGGCTCCTTGCACCTGGGAATTGATTTCCCAGTACAGAATTTGCAACTCACGTCTGACGAGACGGACTAGGGGAGACACATAACGTGAGGTTAGACACACAGTGGGGAGCACAAGTTTGGTTGTGGCAGACGTGCTTTCTGCCTACAGTGCAGGGTGGGTTTAAGGGTTTTATGCGAGCCGGGACCCAACTGCCTCAGAGGAAATGTGTAGAATGTATATTTTGATATTTTCCCTAACCTTTCCGAAGCACACATCTTCTTAGAAGTGTGTTTTCCCCACATTGATAACGCAGCAACACACTTTGAATTATATTATATAAAATTTACCAATTAAATGCTGTTTATTCTACATAGACTTAGGAAATGTCACCAGACTATGCAGCTAAAAATCCATTGTGTGTTTTTGTGCATTCATGAAATGGTCTAAATGTTTCCTTAAAGGAGATTGGGGGGGGGGGGGCTAAGCCCTCTCAATTAATTTGCTGTATTTTGGATGTTTGTACCATAGCAAAGTGATTACACAACAATCTTGGAAGGGATAATATAGAACTTGCAACATGGAGTGCCATACAGTAGGATCCAATTATACTTCATTCCTCTCTTGACACTTGGTCAATTCTCCCAGCCTCTTTTGAGTAAAGACTTTTTCCTGCTGTATCTGCAAGGGAAAAATAGTTTTGCACGAAAGCCAATGTGTGGCTGTCATATCCTATACAATACTTGGGTCGACTGATTTATCGTGCAGTGGGGGGATCGGGGCCCTTTCCTTAGAGCAAAGGTCCTCCGCTTTGGCCTGCATGCTAGGAATCATGAGGGTGTCAATAAGTACCTGAAGGGAGGGGATGGATTGTGGTTGCCTCAACACATTCCTCTTGAAGAGAAAGAATGTGAAGCAACACCTTCCACCCCGGTACTTCTGAACACTTCTGGCTGGCCACTTAAAACATGGCTGTGAGCCGGGCTATTTTTGGGCAGGAACGCACAGGAACGGAGTTCTGGCTGGCTCCCGAGCTGGCCACACCCAGCAGGAACTAATTAGCATAATAGGCCACACCCAACAGCAGAAACTCATTAGGATTGGCTACATTCGGGGTGTGTGGCCTAACATGCAAAGGAGTTCCTGCTACAAAAAAAGCCCTGGGTGTTGACAACAAACAAGGTAAACAGAATAAGAAGGGAAAGGTGGGTGTGGCTGGATGACCACCCTTCGGGTAACATGGGGGTGTGGCCTAATATGCTAATGTGCTGTGCTGTCATGGGTGTGGCCTAATGTGCTAATGAGTTTCTGCTGTTGGGTGTGGCCCAATATGCTAATGAGTTCTTGCTGGGCTTTTTCTACAAAAAGAGCCCTGGGTGAGTCTCCGTTCTGCCAGAGTGCAAATGCCTTCATCCAGCCCTGTGTGAAACTCTGGCGAGACTATCCTGGGAAGGAGCTGGGCGAAGCCAGTTGCTTTCCTGATCCAGTGAAATACACAAGACAAAATGAAGCATTTGCAGACCCCATTGATTTGAATAGGAATGTTGCAATCCTCTGTTTAGCTTCCCATTTAAATCGATGAGGTTTAAAGCACTTCAGTTTGGAGCTGGCTGGTCCCTGTGACTTGCTTAGTGGCTCCATAACTGTCTTAGGCTTCGCATGTCCCACACAGTCCGGCCATCTTGCTCAAAGGCACAACCGAGTCTGTCTGGCTGCAAGAAATGCCAACTTCTGTCTGGCTGCAAAAGCCAACTCAGCGGAATAGGTCTGAGCCCTCCCATTTGATTTCCCTTTGGCAATAGCACCAGTCTCCACTCCCGTCAGGGCAGCTTTGGTCTTGCAAGGAGCGGCTGCTATCAGCTTCCCCATCTGAGTGTTAAATTGGATTTCTGGAGAGCAAAATATTTCACACCCCCCCGGACCGGCTCTGAATCACCGTGCTTGCGGAATCACAAAACGGGCCCCACCCCCTTCTTTGCTGTGAGACACTCTGGAGTGTCACAAGTACAAATATTCTTTGCTGAGAGTCAAAGTCGCTATTGGCCATTTCTGTGCATTCCTGCTTGGAAGGAGGCTGAGCCACTCCCGCAGAAGAGGAAACATTTAGTGGGCTAGGCCCCCTCCCTCTTGCCCCTTAATTTACAAATTTCTATATTTTTACAGTAATGTAATTTTTTTTTAAAATGTCACTTTAAAAATTCTGTGTTTGATATGGGGACTGTGATGGAAAGAAAAGGTATGTTTTTAACAATGCTTGTGAAAGGAATGCTCTCTGTTTTTAATGATGGCTCTCGACTGAGGAGCAACCTGAAATGTGCTGGACGCTTTCTAATAAACCAAGTGTATTTTTACAAGGAACAGTCTGGCTCAGATTTAATTTCTGGATTTCACGGGCAAAGCAGGAGTGCAGCTGGTTTTGTTGTAGCACCTCCCCCTTTCTTGGCTTCCTCCTGTGCTGCATCTTCCCCACACTTGGCCCTCTTTCTTCCTTTCCGGCACATGTTCTGCCCTTTCTCTTCAGCGCCTTCACAGCCCTCAGCCTTCCATGGACAGAGGCCGGGCGAGAAGGAGTGGGGCGTGCAGTAGAGCCACTTCCACTGGTGGAACCCTCGTGAATTCACTGCCACAGGAAGTGGTGGTGGCTACAAGCACGGACGGCTTCAAAAGGGAATTAGATAGGCATATGGAGCAGAGGTCCATCAGTGGCTATTAGCCACAAGGTCTAGATAGGGGCTCTGGGGCAAGTGATGCTCTGTCTTCTTGGTGCTTGGCGGGGGTCAACAGTGGGAGGGCTTCTAGTGTCCTGGCCCCACTTGGTGGACCTCCGGAGGGCCCCTGGTATTTCTGGCCACTGTGTGACACAGAGTGTTGGACTGGATGGGCCTTTGGCCTGATCCAACATTGGCATCTCTCTTATGTTCTTATGTTAAGGGAACCAGGAAGCTGGAGGGGTGAGAGTGTTGGGCGGAGCTCTTGAGGACCCAGGCTCCAGCCCCCCCCCCCCACCATGGAAGGCCGCTGGGTGACCTTGGGCCATTTTGCCATCCTCACAGCCTCACTTACCTCACAGGACTGTTGGGAGGATAAAATCGTGTAAGCGGCGGAGGAGAATTATGTAAGCTGCTTTGGGTTCCCATTGAGGAGGGAGGAAGGCAGGGAATAAATGAAGCGTGTAAGTAAACATTCAGACTTCTGTGAGCAGTGTGGTAGGATACAAGCTCATGTATTGATCTGCTACCCTAGCCGTGCAGCACCAGGTGAGGCTCCTTTTCCTGAACCTGAACGGCATGGCCTAGAATCTTCTGGTATTGAAAACACGGGCCCAATAGACAGAATTTAGGTCGCTTATTTTCTTTCCTTGGTTGAACCAAAATGGCTACTGGTTTAGACAGACTTCTGGAGCAGCTGGGAGCCCCCCCCCCCCCCGTGTACAGATAAAGCCATGTGTGATGCTGACTGTGCCATTTGAACTTCCCAACCCAACACACCTGTTTCATACCTGGTGCTTCCTATATGAAGGAGAGTGAGAGAAGCACCGGCTGCCTCCCTCCGAGGAATGTAATTCTACCCATTTTTGTGTCCCAACCAGGCCTGTATTTTTAAAGATTTCCTCTTCTGTATCAACCATTCAAACCCCCAAGCTGGTAGTTGCCTCGCACGCTAACCCTCTTTCTGAGTTCATTGACCTGTCCCTCAAATGCAGTTTGTGAAGCATCTTGGGAAAATGGCATTCAGTGGGCCTGCCTATCAAACGTGTCCACTGCAGCTCAGGCGCAAGCGGGGACAGGGAAAGCAGATCCTGAGAGGTATGAAGCCCCTGAGTCACTGGGAGGCCATCAGAATCCCCCAGAGAGCCTGAATGATGTGGATGAAACCACTAATGCAGGGCAGGAAAGAGACCCAGCTTAGCAGGTTGCATCACCCACATGCACCCAGCTGCTACTGCTCCAGTTTGAATTTCGGACCAAGCCCTTGCTTTGTATGAATCCACAACAAACCAGAATCAGAAACCGCAGTTTGGAGAGAATTTGCCCGTGTGGGATATCTCTGAACTGAGAGACCACATAGCTGCAGCTGTAGAGGCTGCTGCCCCATAGAAATATGGGCTGATCATATAGTAAAAGGAAGCAGGGGGGGTGGCGGCTGTAAGCTGTGATTGGCCTGTACTTCCGGGACCACCAAATTAACCGAGACGGTTAATGCAGATTGTGGTTTTGACATCGTCTGAGCTGAGCCATAGTATTAGAACCCATCTGTGGAAAGGATTCTTCTGACGCTGTGATTCTAATGCTACCATTCAGCCAGAAGTAAGCATCTTAAAATCACATTGATTGCATGAGGGGAAACTTAAATGTGTGCTTAGCTCAAAGTCATGTTGGTTTCACTACGAGCCTAGCTCTTTCCTAATATTACAATCAAGGGAACGTAGCAAGTGCTTAGTTTGGGCTGGATCCTGCCATTGAATTAAATTTGGGCTGGATCCTGCCATTGAATTAAAGCAGAAGTAAACAGAAGTACCTTAAAGACTAACCAAATTTATTCTAACATGACTATCCCTGTCAAACTAGTATGTCTGTAAAACTCTTTCCCCCCCTTAGTATTCAAAACACTTCTCATATATTACCTCAGTAGCATGTAGAACAACACTGCAAGGTAGGCTATTAGTACAGAGAGTGAAGACCCACCCAGCGGTCTACGCAGCTAAAATGAAATTTGAACCAAGGACTTCCAAGCTCACAGCTCACTGCCTTAACTGCTATGCAAGTTCTCATGATGCTGACCTTTCTGCTGTAAAACCATCTCCCACTTTTTGGGTGTTTAGTGAAGTGGTGGTGGGGGGGGGGGACTTCTGTTCAGCTTTCCAGGCATTCAGAGAGACAGAAGACTGAACGGGAGCTGAACCTCCTGTCAGGTCCTACAGTCAAACAAGTGGAGCACAGTCTTCCAAGAAGCATATACTTTATTGTCAGTACTATTGGTCAGGAACACAAGCACTGTTTGTTGTTGTTGTTCAGTCGCACAGTCCGACTCTTCGCGACCCCATGGACCAGATCCCGCCAGGCCCTCCTGTCTTTCGCCGTCCTCTGAAGTTGGCTCAACTTCATGTTCGTTGCATCTATGACACTGTCTAACCATCTCATCCTTTGCCGTCCCCGTCTTCTTTGACCTTCAATCTTTCCCAAGCACTGAGTAAAAAGGGAAAGCTTACTGAGATATACAGAGTTCAAATGACCCGCCCCCCCCCCCCACACACCTCTCAGCCTGATTCCCAGGGCGGCAGCCGAGCTGGGAAACGAAACCAGTCACACAGTTGATTAATATGAAGACACTACAACTAGACAGTGGTACAAGGTTACAGATAACAGGAGAGGCAAGCAGGGAAAGGACTGGGGCACCCAATCCTACGCAGGTCAGGCGGGTGCCCCCTCAGTCCATAAGCCATATGGCAGCGTAGCTGACACCTCCCCTTTTTACTGAAAACCTAATGGCAGAGTGATCCTGGGTGAAGAAGAAGAATCCCTGCAGGTAGGTGACGTTGATTAAAGACGCAACAAAGCAGAAAGCAACCAAGCAAAAAGTTTAACGGCGCAAAGGGAATGTGCATGAACAATTTTGCCATAAATGTGTGTGTCGTTCATAGGAGAGAAGCGTGCATACCTGTCTCTGCCCAGGCCAGGGGTAAGTGGACCGCTTTTTTAGTGATGGTCTCCCTCCCACCAATGCCTCTGCAGTCGACCCCTCCTCCTTTTCTCAGTGGCAGCAGAGGAATGTCAGCCCTGCATGTCTTTGACAGAGAAATCTGCTTCCATTTCTGTATCCGCTCTCCAAATTGCAATCAAGATGTGGATCTGCATTTACGAAACCCGAGTCAACGCCACTTGCGTCCTGAGGTTTCCCCTCCTTCTCCCAGTCTGAGGGTCATTCAGACTTGAGACGGGGAAATCTCCGAGCCCTCCGTTCCACCCTGTGTTCGGCTTGCCCTGTTCTCTGCTTCGCTTTTCTGCGGTAGATCTTTCTTTTAATTCAAGTGTCTATTAACTGTGGCCCTAATGCTTATATAGTCTTTTTATTTAAGTACTTGGATAACTTTAGCATTAGTTTATAATTGTAAATACAAATTTGTAATGTTTCGAAACGTCAGGTTGGATCCAGACTAAATGACCAATGGCAGAAGAGAACCTTTCCTGCCTCCCCCCGCATCGCCACAGGACGTTATTCTGGGAGGGGGATGGGAGGGGGGTCTGCAATGAGGAATCGGTGGGAATGGCCAGCATAGTCCGGATTCAACCCATCCTGTGCAGCAGAATCCATCTCTCTGCTTAGCTCCCTGATCGGGGCTTTCTGTTACATTAATTCCCCTTTTTCTCAACAGAAGCATAATACAAATCTGAAGTCCTTAAAGCCAGTCCGACTTGATAGTGAGGTCAGTGCTTTTTTGAGTGCTTTCTAGTAAATGTTTGGCATTTTGTTAGCCTCAGTAGCACATTGTAAGCTAAGAGGGACGGCTCCCAAATAATTCCTGTCACTTGCAGGAACAAGCAAGACTTGGGAAATCAGGCCTCGCCCTGTGTGAATTGAGTTCACGTGTCAACTCTGAGATGGAGAAATGGGATGACCCGGAAAATGAGATTGTGCGGCGTGGACAATGCTTATCCAGCATGGCCTATTCCATGTACTTATTTACAAGGTAATGATATAGATATAGGATGATATAGGAGCTGCGGTGGCTCAAGTGGTTAAGACACTGAACTGCAGGCTGTGGAAGGTCGATAGTTCAGCAGTTCGAGACCCGGGTGCCGCATGACGGAATGAGCTCCCGTCTCTAGTTCCAGCTCCTGCCAACCTAGCAGTTCGAAAGCAAGACATTGCAAGTAGATCAATAGGTACCCCTTTGGTGGGAACAGTGTTCCGTGCGCCTTGATGTTTAGTCATGCTGGCTTTGAAACGGAGATGAGCACCACAACCCTAGAGTCGGATTCGACTGGCTTTCGAGCAAGGGAACCTTTACCCTTACTTTAATGATATAGAATTTACACTTATGTTTGCCTTTGCTCTCTTTATTATCTCCCCAGTTTCCGAAATCTAGATTGTAAATTCCTTGAGGATATGACTTCTCTTTCTTGACATCTGTTTTAGGCTCAGACAAGTCATTGCACTAAAATGTGTGGCCGACACCAAAAATGGCAGCTGTTTAGCTCCTGCCGCCCTTTCTGTAATTAGAACTAACTGACCCAGCGCATCTCATATTGTGATGTCCCAACTTTATGCATTTCCTTAGCCCTCATCCACAGTGGCTGCCGGGAGCGGAGAGCATGCCGAATGTTACACAACATAATAATGTTTCGCAAGTCTTACTGGACATTTCAAAGCAAGGCACTACAGGCAAGATTGCCATTTTCAGTTGCAGCTGCACGTTTGGTATGCCTGCTTTGGCCCTGAAAAAGGTCGTGCGCATCAACAGTCGTGTCTTCATGTGTTCTTTCTGCTGATGCAGGAGAATATCAGCAATTTTTGCAAGGCTGGCCTGTCGGCAGAAACAACTCTGAAGCCCTCCTTCCTGAGTGAAGGCAAAAACGTGTGAGCCGGAGGCTAAAAACTGTGAGCCAGCTCACACTCACTCAGCTTAGGGGGAACACTGCTCCCCACTCCATCCAGTAGAGGGTGTCTCAGGATCTGTTGTGATATTTTAAAAAGGTAAAGGTCTCCCTTGCTCGCAAGCCAGTCGAATCCGACTCTAGGGCTGCAGTGCTCATCTCCGTTTCAAAGCCGAAGAGCCAGCACTGTCCGAAGACGTTTCCGTGGTCATGTGGCCGGCATGACTAAACACCAAGGAGCACGGAACGCTGTTACCTTCCCACCGAAGTGGTACCTATTTATCTACCTGCAATTTCTTGCTTTCGAACTGCTAGGTTGGCAGGGGCTGGAACTAGAGATGGGAGCTCACTTCGTCATGCGGCACCCGGGTCTTGAACTACTGACCTTCCACAGCCTGCAGTTCAGTGTCTTAACCACTTGAGCCACTGCAGCTCCATATTTTAGTGATATTTTAGAGAATGCTAAATTGCTAAATTACAGTCCACTAGTTGCATCCCTACTACCCTCAATAACCTGGCAGGAGATTTTGGGGGGACCTGAATTCCTGATTCCCCCCCCCCCCATTTGCACACCTCTTAATTCTGTATCAAAGAGATATTAACAAAGCCCCACAATTATTTAAAGCTGAACTGAGGTTTCTGCTCTTTCTTCTTCGGAACCTTAATGAGACAGGAAAAAGTAAGCTTCAGGTGTTAGCCTGTAGTACTAGAACAAAATTCAAGACCTGTAGCACTTTCAGGACCAGCAACATTTTCGAGGGCATAAGCTTTTGTGAATCAAAGCTTTCTTGTCCGATACATGAGTATCTGATGAAGTGAGCTTTTACTCTCCAAAACTTTTACCTGGGAAAATGTTATTGGTCTTTAAAAGAAAAATGAAGCGACTGTTACCACAATTGTCCATATTCTGCCCTTTCCCCATCTCGCATTGCATCCAGAGCCAGTTTGGTGTGGTGGTGAAGTGGGCGGACTCTAATCTGGGAGAATCGGGTTTGATTCCCCACTCCTCCACTTGCACCTGGCTGGATGACCTTGGCCGAGCCGTGGTTCTGATAACAGCTGTCCTTGAAAAAGAGCAGTTTCTGTCAAGAGTTCTCTCAGCCCCACCCACCTCACAGGGTGTCTGTTGTGGGGAGGGGAAGGGAAAGGAGTTTGTAAGCCGCTCTGAGACACCTTTGGGTAGTGAAGGGCGGGGTATAAATCCAATCTCTTCTTTTCTTCTTCTTCATCCTCCTTCTTAACTGTCTTCATGTCACGTATTCAGGCTTCCCCTTTTTGTGTGTAGTGTATAAACAGTCCAAAGTACAGTGGGCTTGCCCTCCAAGTAAGGAGACATGTTTCACACACAGGATAACAACCCAAGTAATTTCACCTCCACGTATGGATTCCCGATAAAGGCAATTTTCTGCAAAGTTGGCCGGTCCCACTCTAGTCATTAAGATCTCTTCTGTTCCCCTACTTGAAAAGCCCTTTTTAAAAACCATTTTGGCTTCAGCATGTTTGCATTTCTTGCTGCCGCTCCTGTGGTCTTGGGATTTGTAGATGCAACCCTGCTCAGGCTGCTGATGGAATTATTTCTCTCTTTTCCCCACCCATCTAGGGGGGAAGGGCTTCTGAAAACTACCCAGGATCTATTTCAACAAGCAGAGGTAATGTAGCAACCAAGTGAAAGCTGGTCGTTTTAAATCTTAGCCCTGAAGTCAATAGATGGGTTTGGAGCAGCAACAACATCCTCGATGCTCCCTCTACAGTCCAAGAGCTGGAGGCTGAATCCCGCCACACTAGATTTAAACATTTTCCTTGATGAACCTCACAGTTTTTTGGGATCAGGGCAAAACTGGAAAAAAAATTATGTCACCAGGTCAATGTGTGTGTATCTGTGCGGGGCGTGTGTGTGTAGTTGGTTGGATTCGGGGGCAGCGGGGCTGGCTGAGTCCACTCTGTGCTGAATGGGTGTTGTACAGAATTTCCCCCCCCCCCCCCCGCAATTGTGAATTGGCCACAGGGTGGAGAGAGAAGCGCCTCTTCTGAGGAGGGTCTTGTGAGCTGCCCTCAAAGAGCTTCTCCGGGTCCATCTTTAGCCTCCAAGCCTGAACCAGCCTTGGAAGGGAAGAACTGGAGTGTGTTCGACTGGGAGGTTTTCTCTGTCTGTGTGAGGACACTACTAGGAATAACAGAACCCAGGTGCTCTGTCCATGTGAACCCCACAGTCTACAGCTGGCCCGTCTATGACACTGGGTCCCATCTCCCCCTCCTCCCCGCCACCGCCGCCGCCGCAGAATGGGTCCCAAACTGAGCAGGCCTGCAGTGTGTTGTTGGAGAGGAGTAGGGCTCAGGGTCACAATCTTGCTTGATTTTTCCCGTTTTGCCTTTTCCTCCCCACCTTAGGCCTTTGCTGCTGAAGGATTAAAGCTCGTCTCAGCCCTCCTTGCATTTTCTAATCAGGTACTGTGCAGCATATAAATACTGGCTATTTTTATCTCTGCTTTTCTGTGCTTAGTTAGAACAAGAATGTGGCTTTTCCTCATTTGTGCCGACTTCTTCCCTTGTATAAATTTGGCAACCCTTCCCCAGGCTTAACCAAATGCAATCTCTTGCAGTTGGAGGACGATGACAAGCCGTTGCTTCTGCAGGAGATCGAAAAGATGGTCCCTGCGTATCGGCAGCTTCAGGTCACAGCTACAGCCCACGTTCAGGGTAAATCAGCAATTTTTACAAAGGTGAGCTATTTTAATAAGAGCTTTAACAAAGCATTGCTCTGGGATAGGCCTAGTTTCATATCGTATTTTTGTCATCTGTTACTCCAGCAAAGCTGTGCACATTAGTCGTGTGGGTGTTGCTCTGCGCTTGCTCCGTTGCTAATACGTGAACAGGCATCAGCCTCATCAGCACCCTGGGAGACAGTACTGTATAGTCTGGGTCTAAGCTTCCCAGCAGCATACAATGCCTGGATTGAGGTGGGTCAGTGGTGCTGTTGTTACTCGACAGTAGCTATAATGGCCTGTCTTGCCCACTTGAGGAGGTATTTGAATATAAAAACAAATGGTCGTCTTGCCCACGAGCACGTTCCCGTCAGGAACACAGCTATAGGACTGATTGGTTGAATAACACTGATGGTTCTGATGAAGCCGTGCTTGCTTCACAGCTGTGACAAAGGCACCGTTCTCAAAAGCAGTGAGTGGCGGGCTTTCCCTAGAGGTTGCTTTGTTTTTCGGAGACCAGCTCCTCTTCATCAAGGCCCCTGTACAAACAAGGCACACATCTCAGGTGCTGAAGAGTTTAGCCAATCCGTTAAAAGCCAGAGGGTTCGTTGGTTAAAGATCTTCATTTGTCTGCATTTTTAGGGCACAGTCCAGTAGGAAGAATGTGCCACTGAGCTGCAACTGAGTCTTGGCAACCCCAGGACCATGGGGTTCTCAGAGCAAGAGAGGAGCAGAGGTGGTTTGCCAGGGCCTTCCTCTGGGTAGCAAACCCCCATCTTCCTTGGTGGTTGTCCCAAAAGGACACCTGAAGCTGCCTGCTTCAGAGTCAGAATCTATCGGTCTATGACAGTCAGTGTTGTCCACTGTGACCGGCAGTAGCTCTCCAGGGTTGCAGGTCAGAGATCTTTCACAACATCTGCTGACCGGCAATGCCAAGGATTGAACCTGCAAAGAGGCTCTGCCACCAAGCCCTGGTCCCCCCCCCCCCGAGCAGGACAGAGCAGGGCAAACAGAGCTGCCAGGGATGTCAAGCCACGAATGACCGTGCTCAATAAAAATATGGAAATGCTTGCTGTGAAAATGCTTGCCTTGTTTTTAACAAGCCGCTTGATGCCGGAACTTGTTTCTGTACTTAGGTGGAGGCCTGTATTCAAGAAGCCAGGCGTATTCTGAACGTTCTGGGCCAAGTACTGCCATTAGGCTGCAAGTTGTTGAGAAAAGTGAGTGGACACACACATAAATGCGACAAGATGTACCGATTTCTGGTTGAGAGACCACTTTGATTTCTTCTAAAACACCTTTCTTGCAGCACGGAACAGGAAATGGCTACCTTAGAGGGCACCGTCCCTGGAGAGAAAACGGCTTCCATGCCGCCACGAAAGACCGCGGCAGCCCCGCAGGGAACACCGACTCCCTTGGAATCGAGTCTCTGAAACAACACGTAGCGGACCTCACACTTCTGGAAAACACACATTTCTAAAGCCTTTATTTGGAAACAGAGACATTCCTGTATGGGAGTGGCATGCTAAGCCCCTCCCAGTTACTTTCTTTTGAGAACGGCGAATCCAGGCTAGAAATAAGCGCTTGTAACCTTTCCACATCTGATAGATGTCTTGGCGCATGGCAGTTAGCAAAAGCAACAGTCCGCTTTTAACAGCTGCATATTTTTGTGATGTGAATATATTTCTTTGTTCACTCATTAATACTGCTATTTTTATAATCTTGTACGTTTGTGAATATTTTGCTCTTCTGCTCCAAAGATGCTGCTGTGGATGCCCATACAAAGAAACTGGATGTTCTTGGAAACACTACATGGCAAGCGACGGGGTTTTGTACTCGGCATGAATGTGGGGCTAAGATCCTACCCTCGCTGCCTAGTTTTGCTGGTAGGCTGCTTCAAAAAGGGACTAACTGGGAAGGCAGACGGCTGGGGGGGGGGGGGCGGGCCAGACGGTGCCTTCTCCTGAGGGCTGGACTTAGTCTACCTCTTCTGGATGCATCAACGGATTACAAGAAAGGTTTAATGAGAGCCTTCTGGAAACTTCCCTTTTCATGAACACATTTGCCAACTACTTTAAGCTAAAAATGAAAAATATTAGTAGCGTTGAGGAAGCCAGTTACGGTTAAGAGCTTATTTTAGGCTCTCTTTAATATTGTGCACACCTCTGTACTAGTAGAATTGTCACTGTAGGATCCAAGCACTGACTCAAGTGACTCAAGCAAGTTCAGTTGATTCGAGTAAGTCCAAGTTACTTTGCGTGCCTTAGAAACTGTGGCGTCACAAAGACAGTTTTATCCACTTAAGAGGGATTTTGAACTGCCTGCAGTGGTTTGGAGCCAGTCACTAGCACAACAAGGGGCATTACTTGAGCCTCAGACCCGAAAAGTACTCCAGGCTTGTTCTGAACGGGTGCCTTAAGCGGTCTTAAGTGGAACGTCATTTCGCTCCTGCACAACGGTGCTGAATCACTAGCCATTATGGTCCTGGCATCATAGCTATATTGAAAACGGTAAACAGCCCTCTCTTAGGAAACCTCCCCTGATGACAGACAAGATGTGCTGTAGCAAGCAGGGGGGTGCAGACTGGGGACTCTTGGGAAAGACGAGGGCTGTCTGTCGACGTGAGGGGCAGCCAACTAGCCTCATGGTTAAACACCCCTTGTTCCGCACTTCCCCCCATTACCCCCCCACACACACCCCTTCATCTTAGGCCAGCCAACACCACTGAATATCTTGGGGTCGGGCACCCACAGAGGATTTCTGCCCCTTCCCCCCCCTGGGCTCCCCGTTTCAGGGGGGTGGGCGCCTGTCCCCCAGGAGCAGTACTGCAGGAGGCATTCATGGGCTGCAGGGGGAGGCAAGAGACAGGACGAAGTCGCAGTCCGTGGATGGACACTGTTGCTGGATCCAAGCCCTGCTGTTTGCCAGTGAATGTCTCTTTCTGCGGGTGGATTCCCACCCAACTCTCTGGAACTGGATGATTATTACAGCCATCTGAATCTTCATGGTAACAAGATCACACCATGGTAGTTCATCATTTTTGGACTTACTAAAGAAACAAACACACTTTACTAATGAAACATGGATCTTAAAAAGACCCTTTTATTGGCATTAAAATCTTCTCATTTCTAAAGGAGCAAGGTAGTTATTTCAGCACTGCCCCCCCCCCCGCACTCCTGCATTTCAGGGCAGGATCAAGCAACCTTTGATGGTCGTGTGTTCAGTCCTGCACATGCTTCCTTACAGGTTTAGGATTAACATTCAGTGTTACTCATTCAGTTTACTCTGTCTTGTGGAAACGAACAGCTTTCCAATCATGTGGCTATAATAAACTGAAGATTCCTGTATCCAGTCTTGCGTCCCCTTAAGTAGGATACCCCAGAAGTCACCTGTCGTCCACATTTCAACTATGAAATACTTCATTCTTCTGTGTATTGTTATCTGCTGTGTGTAGAACTAGGTCATCAAGAAGCGGAATTAAAACGTTTTGACAAAACCTCTTCATACTCTTTCCGCGTCAGAAGCCCCTGAGTTATAGTTTTGCTTTCCTCAAATTTTGGTAGTACAACTGCAACGTATCCATCTGTGAAAGGCTAAAAGGGGGAGGAAAAAAGAGAGAGGAGTGAGACGGGGGGGGGGGGGGGAGGGCAAGGCTGGCCCAGGCAATGCTTACCTTCTGCTGCAGGATTGACGGGTCGCCGAGAAGGCTTTCGTTCACTTCTATTAATCTCCCTCGAATGCAGCTGCAGAGAATTTGCAGTTTAGTAAAAGCAGCAAGAACGATTCAAGACTACAAACACAAAACTCTTATCAATCTACCTGTATATGGTATATTCTTCCCCATCGGAGCAGTAAATGCGACACAGAGGGGCAAGTTCTGTTAGAAACTGAGCACCCTAGGAAGAAACAAGGTATGAGAAAGTTAGAGGCTGGCTACTGTTTGCTAACTACAGATGTTCTGAGGGAACAACATTTTCTGCAAGACGACAGGAATCATTGCTATTGTGGACTATTGATTACCACACTTTCCCCTTCTCCCTTTTGGCCAGAGACAGCTTTGGCATCTCTCATGGACAGAGTAATGGGTTTCAAATAGAGGGAACCCAATATCTAAGTCCTGGATATGAATGAATCTCATTAGGCTGGCCTTAGGTCCATTACTGAGCACCTCACTGGCTTTGCAGGATAATATATATTGTAACCTGCCTTGAGACCTTGGAATAGGGAAGAGGAGAATCCAGAAATAATGGTCTGATGCTGGTTAGGCCTTTACTTGATTTGTTGCTATAATCAATGGGCAATGATGTGTTCAGAGGGCAGGCCAAAGATTTTAACAAGCCTAAGCGGTGAGTTAACAACTATCAGCCTGTGAGGCGCCATCAGCCGCTCCAAGCTACCACAAAGCTCAGGGAAGCGAGAGAGGCACAGAGGCATGATGGTAAAAAATGTGAGTCTTGTGGCACCCTGAAAGACTTGCACATTTGTACAAGGGGCACCCCCTGATATCAAGGCTTTGGTTTTCAGCCGAGGTCAGGATGAAGTGCGCCATACCCGTTTTGACTTCCCAGAGACTTTATTTTGCAGCCTGCTGCAGTTTGCGCTGATCTGGTAGCTAATTCTCTCGATTGCTTTTCCCTTCTGTAAAACAGGATGGGCGTCTGCTAGAGCAATGACACAAATTCTACAAGAAAAGAAAACGAGAACCATTATCCACTTAGGCTCCATTTTGGGAATCTGTTCAGTCTTGCATGGCCAGGGTCATAAATTCAGTGCAGGCCCTTCATCTGAAGTTACACCCTCCCATGCATGTTTCATTTGGGGAAATCCAGCATACTTTCTATCCCAGCTCCTGAAGGGAAGTACACAACAGAGCTAGGACAAACAGAATGTACGGAAGCATCTGGGAAAATGGCAGGGTGGCCTCAATACAAGGCTCTCCCCAATTTTACCTGCAGAAGTGCTGCCTCGTGCACAGTAAATTTCAACGCAATGCGCAAAGAGTTTGCATATTTGGATCTGCAGGTAATTTTATGCATTTGTTTAAGGCAGTTCAGACCAGTGGTCGCCTCAGCTGGATCAAGAACAGGACACACAGCTTTTCTTAAAGCTACACAAAATAATCAAAACCAAGAACATCCTGGCAGGATCAGGCCATCTACATAGTCCCATATTCTGTCTCACTTCTGAACAGTGGTCTGCCTCTGGATGCCCACAAGCAGTGTATGTGTGGAAATGTACCTTTTTACGCACCGCCCCACGAACAAGCCACCGGAGACTTGATTTGTTGAATGAGCCAAACCCAAAATGGCTTTCCCCAGGGGGCAGAGCTAAATGGAATACCTCCCTCCACACCTCCTGGGAAGAAGGAAAGCCTGAAGGGGGAAGGGAGCCGCACACTGACTAAGGGAAGCTCAGGGGCTTACCAGTCCTCTTGATGCTCCAGGGCAAAACCCTTTCATTTGAATGAGGGCCGCCAATACAAGCCCTGCCTTACCACGGCCCCATCCGCTTTCTGGAAAGCTCACCCAGCACCAAGGGGGTAAACGGCCACTATGCTGGGGAGCCCTAGGGTACGGTATAAAGGTTAAAGGGCAATTTACCTCATTCATTTTGAGGAAACCATGTAGTATGAAGTTGGAGAAGATTGACGACAGTATTTTCTTCCTTTTATTTGGATCAATATAATCCCACTGTCTTTTAAAGGTTTAAATTAAATGGGATAAATGTGTATCTTGGTCCTGATAATGGGGTTTAACCTCAGTGGTGTAACTGAGCCCTGAAATAACCAATTTAAGCCAGTTTGGTGTAGTGGTTAAATGCATGTACTCTAATCTGGGAGAACCAGGTTTGATTCCCCCCTCCTCCACTCGCAGCTGCTGGATGACCTTGGGCAAGCTGTAGCTCTGTCAGAGCTGTTCTTGAAAAGAGCAGTTTCTGTCAAGAGCTCTCTCAGCCCCGCCTACCTCACAGGGTGTCTGTCAGGAGGAGGGGAAGGAGTTTGTAAGCTGCTCTGAGACTCCCGAGTGAAGGGCGGGGTAGAAATCCAATCTCTTCTTCTTTCCTTCTGTAATCACTATGTCACAGTGGTTCTTGTTATCCCATCAGGAGTGTGTGTGATGCAACCTATGCCTGACCCCTTTCGGAACGGGCCCCACCAAGGGGGACTTATTTCCAAATAAACATGCAGAAGAACAGGCTGTGAGAATGCTCACCTGTTTGAATGCTGCAATATGCAATGGTCTTCACATGGATTACCTTTTACATCTAGGGGGAAAAAATAATCACACGATTACTTCTAGACCAGGAATGCACAGAGGCTGGACAGAGAGAGGCTTCCTCTACTAAGGAGGCAATCTTCTTTGGATGTAACCTCTCCATGCCCCCCAACCCTATGGTCCCTGCTATTTACAGGACTCCATGGAAGTGATGTTGCACTTTACAGACCAACATAAGCGAACAGTCCTAGCCTTGCAGTTTTTCGACAGTAGAGAAGGTGGCAAAGGGTAAGAAGCAAAGGAGAAAGGGGTTCACATATGACCACGTGTAGATAGATGCCTTCTTTCAGCTGGGGGAGCAAAGGCGGAGGTGTTAAGCCAAAGATAGGACTTGCCAGGAGAGGCTTCTAACTGAATGGGCACAGAATTTGACTGTGTTGTAGAAATACAGTTTCCACAAATTTTCCACACCACTTCTCTTACAGGCTGCGACTATGGACCCCTTTCACTCTCCCCACTGGCATGAACCTTCCCACCACAATTCTTTGGTTCCCTGCCGTGACAGAGCAGTCCATGGTAGCGTGTAAATAACAGAGGTTTTTGAAACAATTTCTGTCCCACAGAATATAATTTGGCTTTTAGCCCAGCCCAAGGAACTTGAAGAAAAGCAGGAGCCCTCTTCTTATTTCCCTTTTTAAAATGGCGCTGGAGACAGTTTAACAGTAAAACAAAGGAACAAGTTTATTCAATAGGTGAGTCAGGGATTGGGATTGCTGGGGTAAAAGTTGATAAGGCAGAATTCATTTCTTTGAACAGGCAAAATGATTGTTATTAAAGCTTATTTTCAAGTATTCATAGTTCTTAGCAATAACAGGTATTTATACTTAGTGTTTTAGTTACAGCCACAATGCTTCCTCAGAGTTTCCTATGGCAGTTCAGATTTCCAGAAGTTGGTCATTGTCTTTGTGAACCTAACTCACCCCCCCCCCCCCCGGTTTGGTAAATTACAGCTTTATTTCTATTTCCTGAGATGTCTAAAACAGTTTTCCTTTTACAGCAGACTAGGGTCCTCCTCGGAGCGAGACTCTGTTTGACACTGGGCAGGAATTAATCCTCTTCAGCTCGGAGGAATTAACTGGGTTCCTTTTCTGTCTCGAAAGGGGTTTTTCCACACACTGCCCGTGTCACTCTTGCCAAATCTCTCTCCCAGGATAAAACCGGACTTCAGCTTGTGCTGACACGTAGACTTTGGATTCTTCATCTGAATTCCTCCTCAGGTTATAGAGAGAACACAGTTAAGAGGAGTCTTTTCTTTTACTTTCACTCTGCAGGTGAGCCTGTCTTGAGGTATCTTGCCAGACTCTCTGACTCCAAAACTCTGCCAGAAACTGAGGGGCTGCCTTCTGGAATGCGCCTCCTCAGCACTCAGCTGACCGTGTCTGTTCCTCCGCGGGTGCTGGCCGAGCGGGGGAGACGTTCTCTCTTTATCTCCCAGTTCTCCGATTGAGCCGTGCTTGTGAAGTGTGCTTTTCAAGTGCCGTCTGTCCCAGCTTCGGAAAAAGAACTTCCTTGGATAGAACACGTAAGAACAGGAGAGCAGCCATGGTTGGCTCAGGGTCACACAGCGGGGCCAATCCACAGTTGGGCGTCGTGGTTAAGGGTAGGGTTGCCAAGCCGTGTGGGGGGGATTGTAGGTCTTCACAGAATCCTTGCGGCGGGGACAGCGAGACGTGTTGCCGTCGCTGTGATGCTACCTGTCATGTCCCGGCGACGGTGGTGCAGCGTGTCTTGCCATCCCCGTGGCGAGGATTCTGCAAAGACACGCAGATCCCCCTTGCCGTGATTTGGCGAGATCTGGCAGGCCTAGTTAAGGGAGAGCCCGTCGGATGCCGTGGTTAGGAGCCGTGTTCCCTCTCAGCTGAGTGAGTGTGAGCTTGCTCATAGTTTTCTAGCCTCCAGCGCACACATTTTTTCCCTTAGCTCAGGAAAGAGAGCTCCAGGACAAACTGACTGATGCAGGAGCCGAATCGCCCGCTCACCACTTTCATGCCAGGAGCTCACCAAGTAAAATCCCCTGCACAGCTTGGAGGGAGCATTGGACCTTAGGAGGGGTGGGCTCTAGCCCCCCCCCCGCTTCTGCTCCACGGGCGGCCAGGCGGGTGACCTCGGGGCAGTCGCGGCCCCCCCGGCCCCAGCCACCCACCCGCGACGGGGGAGGCGTTCGCGACTCGGGCGGGCGAGTCCCCCTCGTTGCTGAGGGGGCTTAGGGTGGCCTCCAGGGCGTCTGCTGTCCACGAGGGGTGCCCGCCGCCGGAGCCTCCGGGGGAAGGGCCAGCGGGGGCCGGGCCCCAGAGTCCTCCTTCCCCACCACCACCACCCCCGGCCTCCTGGGCTCCTC
>NW_015162573.1:111920-118435 GCF_001447785.1 Gekko japonicus
GGCCCCGGCCCCGCCCGGGCACGCGCCCCCCCCCCGCTCGGCCTGGGGAAGGCTCCGCAGCTGAGAGGGAGGCATCGGCCGGGACTGCGAAGCAAAGGCCCCGCGGCCCCCCACCCCTCACCCCGTCTCAGGGGGGTCACTAGCAAGGCTCCCTCTAAGCCGTGGAGCCTTGTGAGCAAAAATTCTCCTTTGTGTGCTCCTGGCATTAAAGTGGTGAGCGAGCCGTTTGGCTGCCGCATAAATTAGGTTGCCCTGGAGCCCCCTCCTTCCCGAGCTGAGTCAACCAATGTGTGAGCCAGAGGCTAAAAAACTGGGAGCTAGCTCACACCCACTCCGCTTAGAGGGAACACTGGTTGTGAGCGAGTGATTTGGCTCCTGCATAAATTAGGTTGCTCTGGAGCCCTCCTTCCTGAGCTAAGACAGAAATGTGTGAGCCAGAGGCTAAAAACCTGTGAGCTAGCTCACACTCACTCAGCTGAGAGGGAACACTGGTCACTAGCGGTGTTCCCTCTAAGCCAAGTCCGCGTGAGCTAGCCTCCGGCTCACACACTTCTGTCCTGGCTCAGGGAAGGGGGGGGGGAATGGCTCCAGAGCAAAGCAGCCCAAAAATGAGGGGGCCACAGTCACAGAACAGACCGCAGAAAGAAGAAACCGCGAGGTAGCTGCGCTAGAAAATATTTCAATAAACAATCACAAAACGATAGAACATTGCGGGAGACCACGGTCACGCCATTTTCAACTGCCTTGTGCAGTGCATTTATATGATTTTTGCACACATTGCGGGAGACCATGGTCACGCCATTTTCAACTGCCTTGTGCAGTGCATTTATATGATTTTTGCACACATTGTGTGCAAAAATCATATAAATGCACTGCACAAGGCAGTTGAAAATGGCGTGACCATGGTCTCCCGCAATGTGTGCAAAAATCATATAAATGCACTGCACAAGGCAGTTGAAAATGGCGTGACCATGGTCTCCCGCATTGTGTGCAAAAATCATATAAATGCACTGCACAAGGCAGTTGAAAATGGTCTCCCGCAATGTTCTATCGTTTCGATACTATTCTTCTTCCCAAAGTGGGTGAAAGCCTTACATGCAGCGACTCTTGGTCTGTCCTTTCAACAAGTAGGTATCCAAAAACTTCATTATTATTCACCGATGTCTCATAACTTAGTTGCAAGAAATTCTCTGAAAGAGTGCTCCTAGGGCAAAGTGCTTGTATAATGCCTGAATGTTCCAGAGCAAAGTAGCCAAAGCCCCCGCTCACCCCTTGAAGGCCAGTAGCTCACAAAGCAGAGTTTTTGCTCACGAGCCTTCACACCTTACAGGGGGCATCGGAGGCAGAGACAGGCAGGGGCAAACCACCTCCATTGGTCTTTCACCTTGGAAACCCTATGGAGTCACCATCAGCCGCCTGTGAACAGGGCACTTCCCACCACCCATCATCTCACTACAAGAGAGACTCACTTAAGAGCAAATGTTACAACTAGAGCGCATCTGCAGAAGTGATTTTTACTGCTTTCCTTTTGCAGATCCTCGTGCTCCAGAAGCGCCTGCTAAGGGGGCCAGGACCACCACAACATGCTACCATAACCAACAGCCCCCAAGAGGAGTCGCCAGAGAACCGAAAGAACAGCGGAGGTCGCAGAAGACGCACTGGAGAGAACTGGAAGAAGAAGCCCACTCGCCGGATAAAACGAAAGATCGGAGCCGGGAGAGTACCTGGTAGGGCTCCCCCCACCCCAGAAGTACTGTGGCCATAGTTAGGGTTTCTGCATAGTTCTCTGCACCATGTACCGTGTAAGCCACTCAGAGCCCTTCGGGAGTGAGCGGGCTACAAATTGAAAGTATAAATAAAATAAATAAATAAATCCTGGGCCTGTGGCAAGTGAGGAGATGAGAGAAGCAGCAGCAGTAGAACTTGGCACAGCCTCTCATGCCAAGGGGGCTGCATAACTGAAGCTGAGCACTCTGCCCTATGAAGAAAGCAGGAGAGAAGCCAGTGGCTGCTGTTCAGTACCACTGAAATAGACGTCGCTCAAAGGATCCAGACAAGGTCTTGGCTCCAAGCAGGGTCTCTTTGATAAACAGAGCCAGCATATTGTTATAAAGTAATAATGCAAGGCTTTTAAAATACCACATCAAGACAAATGACGCCAAATGATACACTTAGATTGAATACAGACATTTCAGGAGTTATTTATTTTCATTCATTTAGTTGGTATTGCAGAATAAGATTGGTGACTGAACATGCTATCTAAGATAGACTATGAAATGTCAGTCAGCTTTGGCGGTTACTTCTTGCTTACAGCTTTTCACAGCATCCAGCTTTTGACCACCCAGTGCTCTAAGAAGTGAAGGGTGTTCTTTCCTTAGCTGTTGTAGACTTTCCGGGCTGTATGGCCATGGTCTTGGCACTGTAGGACCTGGCGCTTCGCTAGCAGCTGTGACTGGCATCTGCTCTTTCCATCCCTGTTTCTGTTTTTAGCTTGGGAATAGTGTGGAAATGTCTTCATGATTAAACTAGTTGCCCTCTGCCGACCAGCTGTTGAAAGCTTAGTGGATACACACCACCACTACTTTATCTAGACAACAACCCATCTGCAATTGTTAATTGTGCAGACAGGATACATAGTTAAAGGCAGAACTACCTGCAGGTTCTTCCCCACACCCATGGGCCTGTTTGCAGTTCATCCCTCATGACTCTCACAATGTTGTGTCACCCCACATACCCATCTTGGCAAGCTGCTCTCTTTCCTACGGTTTCAATTTTCTACCAACACTTCCACCAAGTCTCACTACCTAGCACTGCCAAAGCGATGTGCTGCATTTCACCAAGCAACCGCACAAATTGCTCCCCCTCCCCCTTTGGGACAGCAGAAAACTGTACCTTATTATAAGTGTTTTAACTAGTGTTAACTATTTAAACCTACATATACCCTGTGGTTTGCCCATTACATCTGAATGGCAATTTAAATGATAACCCTTTCATTAAAAGTCTTACATTAGTTTAACAGCTTAACAATGTACAGTATACTAATTTCCCCCTATCAGCAGCAGAAATGAGAGAGAGAGAGAACATTCGGGTTTTTCTCTTTGTAACAACATTTAAAAAACAGTATCACTTGACATGCGTGTACCACTTTGGTGACGTATACAGGACAAAGACAAAGCCTGATTTATTAATGGCATGCTGTAGATACGTTCACAATACTCAATAATAAATTAAAATAAAAACCCCTCTTCCCTTGCCGTTTTAAGCTCCTATCACATTTGGCACAATGTGGCCCTTGACCGATTGGACTCCCCGCCCTGCCCGGTCCTCGGCTGTGTGGGCAAGCCGGCAGACAGTCTTAACATGCCTAATGTAACTGCAGGGGAGGGGAGAAGTGCCTCCCATTGATTCTCAACACTGAGGTCAACATCCAAAACGTAAACAAAATCTTATATGTTTATGCTAAAGACAATTTTGTGTTCAAACACAGAGATAAGTAACATGATGCCAAAGCCTAACAAAATCCCAGCGTTTTGTAACAGGAAGTATCCCCAGCGGCTGCATCCATGATCACTGGCGTCATTATGGAGCATTTCAGGCACCTGAATGAAACAAAAAAGGAAGAATTAGCAATCAAGGCAGTGTTGTGAATGGCCAGGCCAGCCACAGGAAGCAGGCTGACTGACCTCCCTCAGTGGGTTTTCCTGGAGGCAGCTGACTGGACGCCATGAAGATGCTGTGCAAAATGGAACCTCGGTCTGATCCAGCAGGGCTTCTTTTGGACAAATCCACCCAGGGGCATCTATTCTAGCCTAAACGTCTTAACAAATTGAGTTTCCTCACCCCACTCTCTTTTTCGCCGCAGCTCACAGACCTGCTAGGTCAGCACGTGAATTAAGGCCAGGCATATGGAGGACTCCAGGGCAATTTCCCCAGTGCTGATGTCGTCACAAGTGCCGGAGGAACGGTGTTCCAGCTACAAATATTTACAAACAGGGTGTTGCCAATATCCAGTGCTCTTCATGCCACTATATATTAATCCAGTGTTCTGGTCCCCATGTGGGTAGTGAGATCCATGCACAGAGGGGTGGGCCATGAGGAATCCCACTTTATAAAACACCGGTTTTTGAACGTGTGTGTGTGTGTGTGTGTGTAAAGTGCCGTCAAGGTTTTTAAGGCAAATGAGTGAGCAGATGTGGTCTGTCATTCCCTTTCTTTGCAAAGTCTTCTTTGGTGTCTCCCACTCACGTGCTGCCCTGCTTAGCTTCTGGTGTCTGATGAGATCAGGCTACACGATACCAATTTACATCCCAATTTTTGAATAGCAACATCTACAGGTATGCATAAGTTTTGAAAAAGCAAACCATCCAGATTCTGTCAAGCCACGCTATAATGGACCCAAAGGCAAGCACCTCAAAGATTCTGAACGAAGCCCTGGTGGGGGCTGCCAAGAGGGGAGGAGGGGAGCAGAGAGGGAACAGTGAGCAGGGAGAAGCAGGAGCCCCCCCCCCCCAATTCCTCATGGTCTCTTCACTTGTACTCACCATATCAACAAGAGCCACATACATGAAGAGCCCAGCTGTAAGTGCGAAGATCCACATGGAAACATTGTCAGCGTAATGACCAATGAGTATCCCAGTGGCCATGCCAAGGTATGCCAGCATGGCGGAGAGCGCATTATAAAGAACTGCTTGTCTGACAGTCATGCCAGCTTTGAGAAGTACAGCAAAGTCTCCTGCAGAAGACAGGGAAGGCTCATGACAATCCGATAACCGGCAGTCCGATAACTATGTTAAACAGTCCTCAGTGTAGCACTCCCATTTCCCCACCATTGGAGATTGTCCAGAAACAGTGAGGACTTAAAATGCTCTTTTTCTTTCTTCAAGTACAATTTTGTATAAAAATCCAGTGACTCATGAAAGCTCATACTCTGCCACATATTTTGTGTCTTTAAGTTGCTACTGAACTCTTGCTTTTTTCTACTGTGTAAAAGAGATTTATCTAGCTTCACCCATGCACCACGGGAAATATTTTTGGGCTGTATCAGTTTCCTTTCAACCTTTAAGACACAGGCATTCAAGGAAGCTGGACGGAGGCAAGAGAAGCATCACTTTGCAATTATTATTATTTTGGTCTCTAGATACAAGCCATGACTTTCAGGTGAACAACCTCAGGGACCAGGTGAAAGCATTTGAGGATCTGTCCCACAACTACCATTTTAACTCACTCACTATGCTGTCCACCGTACATGAGGACCCTATTCAGGAATAGGGGACAAAAAGGCCCTTTCCCTCCCAATCCTATATTAACCTGTCAAGGGTAGTAAGAGGGATAAAAGTGGAAAGCTTTTTAGACTGAACTACTTTGTTATCTGAAAGAACTGAAGCTATATGAGTAATGGAGAACTACCAAATCTTAATTTCTAAAAATTAAAATGACTAACCCAGTGTTGCACACAAAGTAAGGCTTTTTTAACATAAGAACACAAGAAGAGCCCTGCTGGGTCAGACCAGTGAGGGTCCATCTAGTCCAGCATCCTGTCTCACCCAGTGGCCAGCCAGTTCCTCTGGACAGCCAACAACAGGGCAGAGAGGCCAAGGCCTTCCCCTGAGGTTGCCTCCTGGCTCTGGGATTCAGAGGATCAGGGCCCCTAAATGTGGAGGTTCCTCTGAGACACCAGGGCGAGTAGCCACTGATAGACGTATCCACCAAGACTTATCCTCCATGAATCTATCTAATCCCCTTTTAAAGCTATCTCTCCCTATATAATACCTGAGTAGTAGTCTCGCAACGTTCGATGCGTGCCAACAGTGTTTGGCCGCAAGAACTGCCAGTCAGAAGACACTGACTGGATTGGCTGGCTGCTTTGCGGAGTCCCGCCCACGTCAGCCCCGGCCAGTGCCTTCGGCTCACTCTGCTCTGGTCCTCGGACAGGACAGGACCGTCTGCAGGGAGCCGGGGAGCGCTCCGGAGGCTGTGGGGCCCAGCCAGAGAAGCACTACAGAGTTGCCGTTTCCCTCACCCCGTTTTTGCCGATCCCCTGCCACCAACGCCGATGTCCGTCCCCGGGGCCCAGCTGGCCCCGCAAACACCGCCGCCACGGCCAACACCTGCACTGGGCCTGTCGCCGACTCCGTCGCTGCCAAGCCGTGTGCCCGCATCACCAGCTGCCGCCGCAGCCTCCAGCAGTCCCGTGGCTCCATTGCCTGCAGCTGCCCCTGACCTTACTAGGCCTCGGGGCAGCTCGGTCTGCTTCGCCGTGAGAGTGGAGAGCAGCAACGGACCCCACCGTACCGCTTCTCCTGCCCACTTGGCTTCAGAAGCTTTCGGGGGTGGAGCAGATGAGGGGCGGCGGCGCTGAGCCGGCCACCGCGCCCCGTTTCCGCCGCTCCACCCGTCCCCACCGTCCCAGGCTTTCGAGGGGGAGCAGGTGAGGGGCGGTGGTGCTGAGCCGGCCGCCGCGGCCCATTTTCGCCCCTCCACCTTCCCCAGCTTTCAGGGTGAGCATGCGGGGGGGA
>NW_015162573.1:118470-143190 GCF_001447785.1 Gekko japonicus
TTTTGCTGCTCCACACCCCCCCCCACCTTCCCAGGCTTTCGGGGGGGAGCAGGCGAGGGGCGGTGGCAGTGGCTGAGCTCTATCTACCACCCACCCTTCCTAGGGCCCGTTGTCTTCATCCACAACGGGTTTTGCTCCCTAGTTTATTATATTTTAGTAACTAGCAGTTATTTATAGGGGACGTTTTGGTTCATTTCCTCATCTCATCCCTGAACACGCTTCTGAAAGAAACACATTCCCTTGTGCAATCAATACTAAATCAATCTTGAAGGATAAGAACTTACTGTTAATCTTATAGCTAAAGCAGTGGAATTTCCCTGGTTGGTTGACTGCTCACACCACCACCACCCCGCCATCAGACTTGTTAAGGCATGGAAAACAATACCCCGGGGGGGTCTACGTGCTGTAGAAAGATTGTGGAACATCTGCGGAAGAGGCCTTCAATGGGCCCCTCCTCAAGAGCACCACAAGATGAAAGACCATTTTCACACTCCGGTCCATGCCAGGAAAGCTTAAAGGGGAGTGACAGGAGCACACCAGAAAAGTCACGCAGCATCACACACCCAGAAGCAAGCAGGGATCTCTGAAGAGAGCTCCCGTGGCTTCCGGATGGAACTGATGGGCCACGCATTGCTGACTGGTGCAGATGCACAACCTGGGCAGCCCTTACCCACAGCCCTGCATGACAATGATTAAGAAGCGACTGTGTACTAGTGTCCATCTCTTACCTAACTCATGTGGTAACTCATGACAAAATACTGCAACGGACGTACTTAAGCCACTTGATAAGCCTTCAGTGAAAGCAGCACCTGGGTGAAGAAAAAGAACACATCCTGGAGACGTCATCTCACTTGAGAAATGCAACTGAACACTTCCATAAAAATCAAAGGGCTGGCAAAACCATGGACAAGGAGTATAAATTCTGGTCACCATATTGCAAGGAGGACATGCATACAAATTCATACAGCTTATAGTAAGTGATTTGAAATACAGATATACGTAAGAGAATAAAAGACATTCAATTCTTAGGGTGGTCTGTGTTTAGACATGGTGGAAGGCCCCCTAACTGCAGGAATGGCAGCTGGTAACTGGGAGGAAGGGAGCTCTTACATAAGCCACATGAAGCCAGGTTAAAAGAGTACACCAATTTATCTCAGAACTTTCCCCACATGTTCCCCCCCAAGAGCACTACGGTCGGGGGCCCAAAATCTGTTGGTCATCCCGGACCCCAAGGACACCAAACTAGCTGCGACCAGGGCCAGGGCTTTTTCGGTGGCGGCTCCTACCTGGTGGAATGAGCTCCCGGGGGAGATCCGGGCCCTGCGGGACCTCATGCAGTTCCGCAGGGCCTGCAAGACGGAAGCTCTTCCGCCAGGCCTTTGAGTAGGAGCCGCCGCCCCTACTATACCACCACCGTCATGGTATCTTAAAGGATGTATCGACGAAGCCCTGAGGAAGAACCTGGAAAACGTAAAGAAGATCCGATAAGCCGTCGCCATTGGGCACAAATACCATGGGAGTACCACCTGGAACTATGTTGATTCCATCTTGGATTTATGATATCTGTAATTGATTGAGCACTGTTGTTTTTAAGTGTTGGATGTTCTTATTATGTTTTATATGTTTTAATTATGGCACGGCTAATGACCTTGCCCTTGTTAGCCGCCCTGAGCCCATTGGGGAGGGTGGGATATAAATGTGAAAAACAAACAAACAAAAATAACAAACAAGTGTTTAGCATTGATAACAGTTCACTCCCACTCAAATCCAGGGGCCTCACTGTCTGTAAACGCGTTTAGGGTTAGATGTACGTGTGTAAAGCGTCATCAAGTTGCAGCTGACTTATGGAGACGCCATTCGCTTTACAACGCATGAGGTGTTCAGAGGTGGCTTCCTCTGTGTAGCCACCCGGGAAGCCACAACACCTCCTAGAACTAACACCAAAAAAAGATGTCCTCCTCATCATAGGGAACGGGAATGCTAAAGTAGGAAGTCAAAAGGTAATTGGAATAACAGACAAGTTTGGCCTTGGAGAACAAAGTGAAGCAGGGCAAAGGCTAACAGAGAGAACACGCTGGTCATAGTTACTTTTTTTCCCACCATAAAAACAATAGAGGGGATGGGGGCAACCTGTTTTGGGGCCCGTAGAATTGGACCCCCTGGTCCAATGTTCTTGAAACTTGGTGGGTATCTTGGGGAGAGGCTCCAGCAGCTACCGTGCAACTTTGGAGCCTCTCCCTCAAACCCCCTGCCCTCCAGCCCCCAGAATATACCCTATGTTTTCACCAATGACTTCATAATGGTGCCGAATTGCAGCCGAAATTCGGCGGCAAGCCAATTCAGATCAGAGAATCTGAATTGGCCCGCAGCCACCCGAAAGGGGTCCGAATGGGCTATTTTCAGGGGTGCATTTGGTTCAGAAAAACCAAATGCATATCCCTAATAACTAACAAAGGTAGCGGAGGTGATGGTATCCCAGCTGAGCTATTCAAAGTCTTAAAAGATGATGCTGTTAAAGTGCTGCACTCAATTTGCCAGCAAATTTGGAAAACACAACAGTGGCCACAGGATTGGAAAAGGTCAGTTCACATTCCAATCCCAAAGCAGGGGAATGCCAAGGAATGTTCAAACTATCGCACAATTGCACTCATTTCACACGCTAGCAAGGTCATGCTCAAGATCCTACAAGCTAGGCTTCAGCAGTACGTGGATAGAGAACTGCCAGAAGTACAAGCTGGGTTTCGAAGAGGTAGAGGAACTACAGATCAAATTGCCAACATTCACTGGATTATGGAGAAAGCAAGGGAGTACCAGAAAAACTTCTGCTTCATTGACTACGCTAAAGCCTTTGATTGTGTGGATCATAACAAACTATAGCAGGTCCTTAAAGAGATGGGAGTACCAGACCTCCTCACATGTCTCTTGAGAAACCTGTATAAGGGTCAAGAAGCGACAGTTACAACCGGATATGGAACAACTGATTGGTTTAGCATAGGAAAAGAAGTACGACAAGGATGTATATGGTCACCTTGATTATTTAATTTATATGCAGAGTACATCATGTGAAATGCCTGCCTGGATGAATCACATGCCAGAATTAAGATTGCTGGGGAAAAGATCAACAACCTCAGATATGCAGACGATACCACTCCAATGGCAGAAAGTGAAGAGGACCTGAAGAGCTTCTTGCTGAACGTAAAAGAGGAGAGCACAAAAGCTGGCTTGAAACTCAACATCAAAAAAACTAAGATCATGGCATCCGGCCCCATCACTCCTTGGCATATAGAAGGGGAAGTCGTGGAAGCAGTGAGAGACTTCACATTCCTGGGATCCAAGATCCCCGCAGACTGTGACAGCAGCCATGAAATTAAAAGACGCCTGCTCCTTGGGAGGAAAGCGATTGCAAACCTAGACAGCATAATAAAAAGTAGAGACATCACCCTGCCAACCAAGGTCCGTATGGTCAAAGCAATGGTATTCCCAGTAGTAATGTATGGCTGCGAGAGTTGGACTATAAAAAAGGCCAAGCGCCGAATAATAGATCCTTTTGAATTTTGGTGCTGGAGAGTCCCTTGGACTGCAAGGAGATCAGATCAGTCAATCCTAAAAGAATTCAACCCTGACTGTTCCCTGGAAGGCCAGATACTGAAGCTGAAGCTCAAAGACTTTGGTCACCAAATGAGAAGGGAGCCCTCCCTGGAGAAGACCCTGATGCTGGGAAAGATTGAAGGTCAAAGAATAAGGGGACAGCAAAGGATGAGATGGTTAGACAGTATTATTGATGCAACGAACATGAAATTAAGCAAACTCCGGAGCACGACGGAAGACAGGAGGGCCTGGTGTGATGTGGTCCATGGGGCTGTGAAGAGTCAAACTCAACTGTGCGACTGAACAACAACATTTTTAGACAATACCAATAACAACCAACAATAACCAGGAACACAATTGTATACTCAAATATGTACAAAATAGCTTGGAATCCATCTACAATTTCTGCAGGTTCAAGAAGGGTGATGATTTTTGCTGAACCCCCTCCCCCCAAAAAACCCCCACTATTCCGCAGAACTCCTCATTAGCAGCATTTGGGGGGAATTCTGGACTGCTGTGTGTAGCAGAACTGGCAGAAATACCTTCCCCTTATGCCCTGGGAAATTTCTATGCTAGATCCAAGCCATAGTGATGCAAGGCCTCCTATGCCTAGAGAGGATCTCTATATGCCCGATCCGTCATTCTACCCTTGCAATATAGGCATGATGAGTGGGGACAGAGTACAGAAGCAAAACGAACCCACACACAGTTGGAGAAAAATTACAAAAGCCAGAAGCTGCAACTCACCAATGGCAAGACCATCACTGAAGTTGTGCAGTCCATCCCCCATAATTACCATCCAGGCTAGAGTGGCTATCCCAGCATCTTTAAGTTCCTCACGTGAATAGCGCTGACTGTGGCTGTGCGGGTGATGGTTCTGGTGGTGATGGTGATGCAAAATATGATGGTAGTCATGGTGATGATGGCTATCGGACTGCCCGAGGGTGTCATGCAAGTGGGAGTGGCATTTGTTTCGACATCCCCGGGAGGCATATTCATGGTCAGCAGCCTCTTGGTGGGAGTGAGCGATCATGACTTCTTCTTCTTCTTCTTCTTGCAATACTGGCTTCTGAGAAAGGAAATTGGATGCGTCTTGGCAATCTGCCCCCAAGTCGCCTTCAGGTCCTTGATAAAAGAAAAAAAAAGATTCTCCCCTTTTTTAACGGCAGAGAGGGACAGAGTCTTTTCCAGTTTACAGACGGCAACATTTTCAGCGTTTAAATACCCAGTTTCTAAAAAATGAAACCCTCATTTCTGACCCAGGTCTAGAGGTTTCTTGTTGTCGGCCCACGATCACACAGGCTCTCTCATGTCCAGGTTTACACTGAGAGCATCAGTGTGCTTCGGGCGATAGATGAATACACGTCTGGGGACTTGTGAGGAGAATTCCCTGGGAATCCCATCCTCTCCCCCAGAAGGGCCTTCCCTCCTGCATCAGCCCTACCTCCCCATGGCCATCGCCCGCTCTCTCCAGCCACTCCACTCGCTTCCACCCTGCCGGCCCCAGTTGCCGCTTGACTCCTGCCCTTAACCCAGCCCCCTCACCCTCCTTGCCTTTTCGGCCCACTGTCTGCTTGCTCCACTTCCTTCCTTCGCTCCTTCTGCCCCCCCCGCCCCACTTCTCTCTTGCTCTCCTCCCCCCCAACTCCCTTCCCTGCTTCCACATCCATTAACTTCTTGCCCGGTGCTAGGGAGAGGGGCCCCTTCTGGCACATGGCGGCCTTTGTAACCCAAACGGACAACGAAATATCTCATGAGATCTTCCTGCAAGATCTCAGTTACCAAAGTACTTAAGGTTTTTAATTTAATTTTTTTTACACATATCCCTTTTACTTTCAGATGGTTTTTGCATCCCTAGAGGTCCCCCCAGGTTTGCAGAAATCTCTACCATGGCCTTGGGTGGTCCCACTGCACACGTTTTTCAAGCCACAGATTAGGGCTATCATATGTATAGATCGCCTGGCCACCAACAGGCATTTCTGTAAGTATGTTGACTAGGAGGCCCATGTGACTGGAAGCAGTTTGCCCCTGTGGACTGCATCCATACACATACTGATTCACCCCTGGATGCCTTCATGTAATCCTTCGCACAGCAAGGGTTATGTAGAGGAAGCAAGTGGCTGACCCCATGTGAAGGAGCCCCAGGGCGCATCAGGACAGAGGAGAACGGCTTGTCCACAAGGCTGGTCTCCAAAGGCATCCTACTTGAAACTCATAATCTCACCACAAAAGCACAAAACTTTGCTCCTAACAAGAACACACCAACTCTTGAGGAAGTTAGGGTTAGGGTTAGGGTCTGAGAAGGAAGCAGCCCAACTATGTTCTCTTTTGGGCAAGAAGTTCAACACATTTATAAAAGAAATGATAGACGTGTAATGATTGCAATGCAGACTTTAAAGGAGGCAAAATAAAAGCTAAAAGTCTTTGAATTCTGCTATCAGGATAGGCAGCCTGGACAAGAGGCAGCAAAAAGGTCACGAGGAAGGTCTGATTCCAGAAAAAAATCCCTCCTGATGGCCCAAAGAGAGAGGACAAAGGCACGAAAACAAACATCATAAAAGAGAGAGAACATCCTGTTTGACATTGAGACTGTAGGAGCCCCTAGTGGTGATGTGAACAAAGTGGCCGGGGGGACTGTTCTGGAGGACCAAATATTCCCCCACTGTTGTATCCAGAAATGCAGCATGTTCCATCAGAAGCACCAGGGAGCACTTGTTGGGAAATGGCCTGGGCCCGACCGCCACCTCTCACAAAGCAATCCCTGCCACGCTGTCTTCCACGGTCAGTTTCACAGCCAGAACCAACCGAGTCAGGCTATATATTATTGCTGTAACGGCCATTTCCCTTTTTCGGTAGTGTGTGTATGTTCATGCGCACGCATATGCACTTGCAAGCCTGGAAGTCATGGTAACCTCTGGTGACCCCTAGTGGGGCTAGGACATTTCAGAGAGGTGGCTTTAATATTATCTGCCTCTGTGTCCTGGCCCTGGTATTCCTCGGAGGTCGGCCCCCTTCCAAGAACTTGCCAGGGTCGGCCCTGCTTAGCTTCTGAGGTCGGGCTTGCCTGGGCTATCCAGGCCAGGGGCTTATTTTCTTAAGTCAGGGAAGAGTTGCTGGAGTAATCAGCAAAGCTGGTTGGGAGCCAGATTTCCTCAACACAGTACAGTAGCACTGGAGGGAAAGGGTCTCCCCACCACCGACCACTTTTGCCAAGGGACAAGAGAACGGGACAGAGAAACAACTGCTTCTAACGTATCTTCTTATTAACGGCTCAGTTTTCAAATGGTGTAGTTGTGGGCTTGATGCTGCCTCCCTGGAAAGCCAGCAGGATAATGTGCATTCATATTATGCACAAAATCCTTTGCAGAGTGAAATGAGGGTGAAAGGCCGCCCCCCCCCCCCCGGTCTACATGCACAGCAGGAAAACGAATACTATGGGGAACAAACATTAATATATGTAAATGCAAGAACACTATACACTTTCTTTTTTATTCATTCTGCTTACAAATCCGTCTTCTATTTAGAAAGTCAACCGAGGCAACATTCAGTGCTACAATCTTTTTATTGCACAAGATTGCAAGCGTCCTAAAAATTTGGACATGCCTGAAAATGTGATCTTTAATGTAAATACGAAGCAAGCAGCAAACTGTATTCGATCAGGCACTATAAAAATGTACCCTGTGCAGAAAGCGAAACACTACTGCATTGGAAAACTGGGTTATTAATATCAAGATATATTAGAAGCAGCTCTAATAGTCAATTCCACGCACTGCTCATGCCTTAAGCAGCCGCTATGAACCACTCAAAACCATTCAATAACACTTTACTGCCTTTAAAGAAGAGCAAGTAATTTTCAATATGATCCTGAGAGACATCGCTTATTAGTATAAAACACAGTACAAACATATCCTGTACAGATGCGAAATGGTTCCTGGAAATCAAGATCTCATCCACATAGTCACATCTATCTGAATTTCCTTTGCAAGTAATACATTGCAGGAGGCCAGATTCACGCACTGTTGGGAAAAAACCTCTGAACTTGATTTCCAGAGCCCCTCAGCAGACAGTACGCTGGAGAATCAGTAGCAACCGCTGGGGCAGTTCATCATGCCAGGACAATTGAGTCACCTTTTAGCTGCATGCGTAGAAGACAGAAAGTGCCCAAGATACCTAAACAGTAAACCACAGGAGAAAAATTGTGGGAGATCTCCAACACTACTCTTACTCAGCAGAGGTCATGTCCGCCAGTTCCCCAGCATGCTTTCAGAATTGCTGTCTCCACTATTCAATAAAGTCTGAAAACGGAGAGAAAGCACAAGTTGCTCCTAGCGCCTGTAAAGTACCAGCAGTGCCTATACGTTTCTCAGCTGCATGTTCAGACTCAATGTGACCACAGAATAAAGACTAAACGGTTAATCTCTTATGGAAAACAGAGGCACCCGGGAGCAGCAATATGTCTTCCTAAGGCTGGAAATTGTACAAACTTTAAAACCGCAGAAATGAACAAAGGCAGAAAGTCAGTTTGCCCCCACTTTTTACTGCTTGCTGGTTTATACAAGATTCCCCCATGGTTCAAGCAACTGAGCCCTGCTCTATTACCAGCTCTTCACAATTCAATTACATCAACTAATTTGGTTTTTACTGACACTTTTGACACAATTGCTGCCCTAGTAAAACACCACCATGTAATCAGCATAACTTCCTGAATCGAAATGTAAAGGTTTCCCTTGCTCAAGAGCTAGTCAAATCCGACTCTAGGGGGTGGTGCTCATCTCCGTTTCCAAGCCAAAAGAGCCAGCGCTGTCTGTAGACGTTTCCGTGGTCATGTGGCTGGCATGACTAAATGCCCAAGCTTCCCACCGAACTGGTACCTATTTATCTACTTGCAATTTCTTGCTTTCAAACTGCTTGGCTGGCAGGAGCTGGGGCCAGAGACAGGAACTCACATCATCACATGGCACGAGGGTCTCGATCTGCAGCTCAGAGTCTTAACCTCTAAGCCACCGTGGCTCCTGATCTAAATCTACTTTGGTCTGATTCTCCAACCCTTCATTTCAATCCCAAAATGAGATTCCTTCAAGCTAATGGCACGTGCCCTCATGCCCCTATGTGTACTCGTAGCTCATAAGGGGCCAACTCAATGGCAGTGTCCCACAGACTAATGGCAGCTACAAAAACCACCCAGATTAGTGCACTTCTATCTATTGGTTCTTCCAACAGTATTAGAATCTATGAGCACTGATAATGTCACCATGAACGGTGAATACTTTGTCCCCACTGCTATTCAGATCCTGGCAATATGATGAACAAACCATTTATTAATCCAGATTTCAGCCACTGATATGTCATCATAATGGTTAGACAGAACCAATCAATACAGTCAGATTAGGAAAAAAGCAAGCTTTTTTGTAATGTTGTCCAGCACAGTATTTTTTGTTGATTTAATCAATCTGCACCACCTTTTCAATATATATTTTTAGACTGAACATAATTCTAGATAGTGCTAGGAATTTTGGAATGTAGGACTGGCACTTATTCTAGAAATCACAATGATTTATTCTAGAAATCAGCAATGATCTCACATTAATCCTCCAGTGCAATTGAATTATTTCATGTGGCACTGATAACTTCAAACATAAATAATGCTGACAATATCTTTGCAGGATGGGCTAAAAGAAAACAAATGCTAAAGGACTAATCAATATAATTCCCTTAACGAGGCTGACATTGGGATTATATGCAATCTGTCTGGCAGTTATAATTTTGTTGGGAATGTGATATATGCTGAGACTGACTTGTCAACAGGAATTTGATAGCACAGCTTCAATTTTTCAACCACTCTGAATTATCATATTAAACCACTTTTACAAAGCTACAGGCGTATAGCTGTACAGACACTGTATAAGCTTCAACCTGCTGCAGTACGCTAGCTAAATACCTCAATGAACAATCAGGACGTTCCTGACTTGAATCCACCAATAATTTCCTCAGACTGAAGGGATTTCCGTCCACAGAAGACAACTTTCTTGCCTCCCTATTTCTACTGTAGCCTGAAATGCTGCTTCTAGAGGACAGAGGACCCCCAGGAACAATGTGGGGAGGGGGGTTCCTCCATGGGATTCAACCCTCTGATTTAATCTCAGCTCTGCAGGACCTGCTTTACAGCTTAACTGCAAGATTCAGCAAGATACTGCATGTAAAGCACTTGAGCCCGCTATGACATAACAAGCATCATCATTAAGGAAAACAACCACCTGGTTACCAGAGGCATCCCCCAAGATTCAAAAGATTCAAAGGTTAAACCATTTTTCTGCCCAAGGGTTGAGCTCTGTGAGTCACAGCTGAGCAAGGGGTCATGTATGGGGCTCCGTTCCCTTCCGCTCTCCGGTAAGAATGGTGACGGCCTCTCTGACGGTCAGCAGGGCAGCTTTGGGGCAGCAGGGCACCGCTGAGCTCCTGACAGCGTGGCAGGCCAGAGACCACAGAGGAGGGCTTTGCAGGAGTTACGGCAGGAGAGGAGGGCTTTGCAAGGCCTCTTGCAATGTGGGAAGGCCCCCGCTGAGGATGCTACGGACCCCCCCATTGGTTTTGGTCTTCGTACCATCGCCACCTTTTATGGCTGGACCCCTTTCTCCAACGTTATGGAGGCCTCGTCTCTTAGTTCACTGGTCCCTCCTGCTGTGCTTTTCCATCTCTCTCATAAGATGGACTTTAGCTTCCTAAGATGACTCCTTTAACACTCTAACGGCTGGCGCTTGGTACAGTCACCACAAGACAAGGGGCAAAATAAGACTGCAACTGTGTAAAAAGGTGATCCTCTCTTTTCAACCACTTGATTCAAAATGGACTCAGATAACATGGGCTGTTTTCAAATAAGTCAGCCACATACCCGTGGAGTATTGTTTCCAAGTCCGTTCTAAAGTTGGAGACTTACTGACAATAGGTAAAGGTAAAGGTTCCCTTGCTCAAAAGCCAGTCAAGTCCGACTCTAGGGTTGCGGTGCTCATCTCCGTTTCAAAGCCGAAGAGCCAGCGCTGTCCGAAGAAGTTTCCGTGGTCATGTGGCCGGCATGACTAAACACCAAGGCGCACGGAACACTGTTACCTTCCCACCGAAGTGGTACCTATTTATCTACTTGCAATTTCTTGCTTTCGAACTGCTAGGTTGGCAGGAGCTGGAACTAGAGACGAGAGCTCACTCCGTCATGCGGCACACTCGAGTCTCGAACTGCTGAACTACTGACTTTCCACAGCCTGCAGTTCAGCATCTTAACCACTTGAGCCACCGCAGCTCCTACTGACAATAACGAACCCCTTAAAACACCTGGGTCCTTTCCTTTCCTCCTAAGCTTACCTAGTGATGAGAGCCAAGACTCCCGGTAACTGGAACACTCAATGCAGCAGCATCCCAGGAGCCAGGGAACTGGAATGCGCAGGGATTAAAAAAAAAAGTTATACTGCATAGTACTTGGATAGCTTGGAGAACGGTATGCCCCATGATCCGTGAAACACTGTCATTTCAGCATTTTAAGTACCAGAGAGTAATGTAGGCCTCTTTGTTCCTGCAGCCAGGTAAGCTAGCAGAAAGGCAAGGGGGTGGTGGCAAGAAGGGATGATTCCAGGAGGAGATCCTTACAAGCCGTTTGTTAATTCAGGTGGAATACTGATTCTGCTCACTGTGGATGTAACCTCTCTTTAAAAAAAAAAAAAGAATTATCCAGTCTTAAGCTTACCATTATATGCACCCCAATTTTGAACTTCGCCATCATCAATAATCAGAATTGGAAAGGCAGAACCCATAAACAGGCAATTTGTGACAACACCAGGTATAAGACAGACTGTCAATCATTTGACTTTACCAACTCAGCAATCTCAGATAATTTCTACTGTGTGTCAGTAGTTTCACTTCACAGAACCATTAGGTTACTTAGCCAGGGGCATTCGTCACCATCAGACCTTAGGAAATAAAGAGAACTTAAGTCATTTTGAATGGAATAGCTGTGCAACCAGTTACTGCAACTTACGATCATCTGCATCTGATTTTTCTTCATTTGTTGAAAGCTGAGAATCATATTTAGACAGCTGCTTCTTGATTTCTGCTTCATCTTCATCATTCTTTTTCTAACTCCAAGAACACATAATAAAGTTATTAACATTTTTAGGTACACATCTTGAATGCAACATACATATGACTGCTATACATCTGACAGCAATGTAGAAGGAACAGACCCCCCCCCCCAAATCTTAAGTATGGAAGGAAAATCTCTCATGCCAACTTCATGGAAGTAGTGTCAAGAAACAACATATTTGGGTTTCCAGTTTTGGCGTTCGCCATGGCTGCTGTTTCTCTCTGGACCTCCGGGAGACAGTAGCCAGAGCCCGCGGATGGGAGGGGGCGCAATCGTCCATGCCACCCCTGGAATCCTTGCGATGGGTTCCTAGCCATGGGGCGCTAGAGTGAGCTCTTCCACCAGCAACCCGGCCAGAGAAGGGGGGCTCCTCCATGCCCCAAAGGTCCCGATGTGGAGCATCCCGTATGGGAAAAGGAATCGCACACCAGAAGAAGCGCTTGGTGGCCGAGCGAAACTAAATGAAAAGCGGGTTCAATGTCGAACTGTGAGTTTGAGTTAAAGCAAGAACCACCGAAAACTTAAGCCGGAAACTCCCCTTTAAAAGCGAGGGGTGGGGGACTCTCCCCCGATAAGAAAGGCTAAGCGATTTTAAGCTACAACAATAAGGGGAGTGAACGATTGAAGCAAGATAGACTGAATTAATAAGCATTTAAGAACTTACCAAGCATATTAAGGAGTATCAGAGACTGTGATAACTTTTATAAAAAGTAAACAATCTCTAAAAATGGCGCCCACGAGGAAGGATGAGAAGGGAAAACAAGTGAAACCAAAACTTCCTGTCGGACCTGCTGGACTAGCGAGTCCTGCCTCTAGACAGGACACAACTGCAGAGCTACAAAAGATGCTAACAGAAGCACTGCGACCCCTGCTGGAGCAAATAACAGCATTGCATGCCAAATTTGATGCACAGCAACTGCAACTGGCTGAAATAGCCAAAAAAAACAGACAAAACTGAAAAAGAAGTAAAAGTGGATGCCAACACCCAAAAATTGGGGGGGAAACTGCAGGTGATGGAAAAAAAGAGTTTGATGGAAGAGTCTCAACTGTTACAGCTACTAATGGAGAGAGCAAGCTATGTCTTAAGGTTCCAAGGTGTTCCTGAAGATAAGACTGAGAATCTGAAACACACTGTGTGTGATGCATTAGGCCCTTTGGCAGATATAAAAGCGGACATACTACAAAACGAAATAGATATAATCTATAGATCTTATCCAGAATTTACAAGGAAAAATAATCTGCCAGGGAAAGTGATCGTAAGATTCTCAAGAAGACAAGTGAGAGACCAAATTCTCAAAGCGACAAGTGTATCTACCTTGAAAATTAAAGACAAAGAAATGAAAGTGTTAAAGGGCATACCATTTGAAATAAGGAGGAGGAGGAAATACAGAGACCTAGTACTATTTTTACAAAAGAAAAGCATTCCCTACAGATGGCTGACACCCGAAGGCACAATCTTCAGATTTATGGACAAGAAAGAAAAAATTGACTCTGTTGAAAAGGCACAAGAATGTTTGCACCTACACAGTCACCCACCAGGGGAGAAAGAACCTGAGAAAGAAGATAGCACCAATGAAAGCGAAGAAGAAGGTGCAGCGACAGAATCAGACTAAGATCCAGACTCTAAATTAGGGGCAGTTGCCCCGAAGACAAGCTACCATTTGAGAAAACATAAGGACAAGAAAAAATGAGATGTTATTACACTTTGAAAACTCTATATAACTCAGTCATTAAATTAGTTTTTAATACAGCAACATTTTAACATGCCTCTCAGTCCCATAGGACTCTGCAGTTGGACACAAGATGGCAGGCTACAGTATTTACAGCAGCCATTTTACACTTTCCTATCTGTTATTATCCCGAGTGTCAAACCCAATTTGAGTTTCCTTTTTTCCACCCCCTATCAAGGCTACAATCCTGTGCACATTTATCTGAGAGTAATGCCTACTGACTACAGCAGACCTTACTTTTGTGTTAAATGCTGCATGAAGAGATGGAAAAGATTAAACATAGGCTTTCGAAACTGGTACTCATAAAACATGAATTTACAACAAAAAATGACTTAACACGAATACTTACTTACATTTGTTTCAATCGAAGTGCACGAACAAAAGCTTAAAACTTCCAGACTGAAATCAGTGGCACTTAAACCACCTTTGCCATCAGGCTAAAGCTACCTTTGCTAAGGGAAGAGCTGTGTGCTCAAGCGGGACTGTCTCCATGCGTGCTCCACCCGAACAAAAGAAACCAGGCAAACCCACAGGCGGGAGAGTTGTGCTTAGCGAGCTGGTGTATAAAAAGCTGTACAACATTTCAGCCTCATGAGAGCCGCCCACCAGTACTCAGAAACGGGACAGCTTGTTTCTATTTACAATACCCTTGCCCTACCTTTTTCTTCTTGTCCTTGAACTGCTTGATTAAAGTGATCAAATGCTCCACCAGAAACATAAAATAGAGTCCTCCAAGCGCCGTGAGGCCCTTCCAGGTGGAATCCAAATAAGCACTCTCTTCTACACTTTGGAAGACGACATGCCTCAATGGAGGGTCTTTACTGTGCTCCATTAATGGTTTCTCATGATGATGATGATTTCCATGAGACTAAAGATTGAAAAAAAGGAGAACAAGGTTAAGTGCAGACAGCCTCCCATGTAAAAAAGGAGATGTGATTGACAGGGGAAGCATGTCAAGGTCAATTTCCTTCACGTTGGTGCCCCACTGCTGAATGAGTGGCTGCTAACACTAGTCAGTGTTCCCTCTAAGCTGTGGAGTCCTTGTGAGCAAAAATTCTACTTTGTGAGCTCCTGGCACTAAAGTTATGAGTGAGCGATTTGGCTACTGCATCAATTAGTTTGCTCCGGAGCCCTCCTTCCTGAGCTAAGACAAAAATGGGTGAGCCGGAAGCTAAAAAACTGTGAGCTGGCTCACACTCACTCAGCTTAGAGGGCACAGTGCGTCACCACCATGGTGAGCTGCACAGCGTCATCACAGAATGCTGTGTGGTCCAGGGGTGGGCAGAATAGCGAAGATGGATTGGGAGAGTCTTCACGGCTGTACCATCCTCAGGCCATTTGGGCCATCACGAAGTCAGCTGTGTCAGTCAAGCCTTAAAATATGAATGGATGTTTTCTTGTATCCCTCATTTCCACACTTTCAAGACGCATTTGCCACCAGTTTGCTCCAAGAGTAGCTTCAGTATGCTTCACTGAGGCCTGCTGCTACCAGCAGGACTGTGTCCGGATCCCCACACGTTCAATCGAATACACGTTTGTAGCAAAGTAATATTTATTGAAGTAATGAAGAAGCTGGAACACAGGGACTGTTTGGAATGACTCAGAAAGTCAGGGCACGGGATAATAAACAGATTCATACAAGCACTAACCGATAACATTGGCTCCTGCTTTCACGGGTACGTTGAAACTCGCGCCTAAAGCCTGAGAATCAACTGCTCCTGAAACTTAAACAATTAATTGCTTCTCATTCTCTAATCAAGCGGCTCCGGCTCCACACCTGTGGCCTTGTAGATAACTCCGTTTCAAGCAACACTAGCGTTCATAGAAAGGAATGCATATAACAAGCTGCTGCCTCCATATCACTATTAAGCATGCGCACATGGGCCTAAACGAACCAGGGAATAAACGGGAGGGATTAATGGCATAGACATGGCATACAGAAATACATAAAACTAATTGGCAGCTTGCTGACAGACTGCCACTATGGTCTCTTTCCTTATTTAAAGTCTTCCCCCAATCGAAAACGGCCTTGTGCTCCAAAGTGACACGTATTAAGTAATTCAAGATGAAAAGAAAAAAGTACTTACATGTGGAAGGAGATGCAAAAGAGCATCTCCGCTTAGGGTACCAACTGCTAATGCCACAAGGAAACTTAGAAGGAATTTGAAAAATACACGATTCATAAGTGGCACCAATACGACCCCCAGTAATGAAAGAAAGCTGATGATAGAGATGGATATAAATCCTCCAATCCAAGCTGAAAAGGAAAGTAAAAAATCTTTAAGTGCTTCAGCCAAGCATTCCTTTCCCGAACATCCATGCATAATCTGGCACAAGCACATCTTTTTAAAGTCTGCAAGCATTCTGTCACAGGAAGAGTTCTATAAAATTCATGTGACTGTACGTTACCAGTTAGTTTAAGTGAGAATCTCACTTCCTAGTGTTCCTTGCCCTTTGACGCTAAAACAAAGATGCTGATTTTAAATTCTTCCTCAACATTTTTGCTCTTAGTGAAGCACAAAACAACGTAATCATATTTAAGCAAGAAAACTGAACTTCAACAAACCTACCGACTTGCAATGAATATGTTTTCGGAGGAGACTCTGCCTTTTCACTGGTTGCATGGATTATACAGTATCTGCCATCGATCTGGTTCACAATAGCTGGACAAAGATAACTAAATTCTGTAGCTGTCAACATAGCTTGTGTGTTTATTCCATGGGAAAGCATCAGTTTTGATGCATTGAAGCACTGTAGAAGAAAATATTCGGGAGACTTAAGCACATACATAAACATGACTTCATAGCAGTGCTACAGTCAATGAAATGGGGAGCTTCAAATGTTGTATTTTTTAAAAAGCACATAAAAAGCAGGCAAACAAGTTAAGACAGAACTTACAGCTACACTGTTCATTAACTGTATTCATTATGCAGTCTCAAGCAAAATGCACTGCTGTTTAAACACGCATTTCTAGCACGGAGTAGGTACATACACAGAGGAGAATTCAAAGAACCATGCAATTAACTCCATGAGTCAGAAGGGCCTTGGACTCGATAGCCATTGTTCTTTGATATTTCCAGAACTAGCAAGCAGATGTTCAGAGGAGTATCCAAAGAGGGGGTTATTACTACTGCGTCCCCCTCTCCCACTTGCAGACTCCCACTTTGCAGCCAATGATGGGCTCCCTGCCCTGACCACTCAGGAGCAGCATTTCAGGGACCTCAGTGTGCTCCAATGGGAAAGAGAGGCAAGAAAGTGGTAGGATCAGGCCATCGTTCCCCATCAGCAGCCCACTGTGGTGCACGACAGGCTAAAATAGAGGGACGTTTATATATCCTGCTCTTCTCCCCAACTGGGATTCCAAACAACTGACACATCCGTCTCCACTCCTTGTGTGGGAGGTTGGTCTGAGAGAAGATGACTGGCCCAACATCACCCAGGGGGTTTCCAGGGCTCAGCAGGTATTCAGTTCTGGGTCTTCCAGGTCCTAGATCAACACTCTAACCACCACACTGACTCTCACCGGCTTCTCATGCAGCATGAGAAAACGAGACAAAAATCCCACCGGGTGAGCACAAGAAAAGAGGGGGTTATTACTACGGAGTCCCCCTCTCCCACTTGCAGACTCCCACTTTGCAGCCAAGGATGGGCTCCCTGCCCTGACCACTCAGGAACAACATTTCAGGGACCTCAGTGTGCGCCAATGGGAAAGAGAGGCAAGAAAGTGATAGGATCAGGTCATCGTTCCCCATCAGCAGCCCACTGTAGTGGTGTACGACAGGCTAAAATAGAGGGACGTTTATATATATCCTGCTCTTCTCCCCAACTGGGATTCCAAACAACTGACACATCCGTCTCCACTCCTTGTGAGGGAGGCTGGCCTGAGAGAAGATGACTGGCCCAACATCACCCAGGGGGTTTCCAGGGCTCAGCAGATATTCAGTTCTGGGTCTTCCAGGTCCTAGTTCAACACTCTAACCACCACACTGGCTCTCACTGGCTTCTCATGCAGCATGAGAAAACGAGACAAAAATCCCACCGGGTGAGCACAAGAACCTTGGCATTCGACTAAGCAGTCACAGGTTTGAAATTCAGATGCTGAATAGAGTAGAGAAGAAGAAGAAGAGATTGGATTTATACCCCGTCCTTCACTACCCAAAGGTGTCTCAGAGCGGCTTACAAACTCCTTTCCTTTCCCCTCCCCACAACAGACACCCTGTGAGGTGGGTGGGGCTGAGAGAGCTCTGACACAAACTGCTCTTTTTTTCAAGAACAGCTGTGCCAGAGTTATGGCTCGCCCAAGGTCATCCAGCCAGGTGCAAGTGGAGGAGGAGTGGGGAATCAAACCCGGTTCTCCCAGATTAGAGTCCGCGCACTTAACCACGACACCAAACTACACCAAACACCACGACACCAAACTAGGGAAGAAAGGGGAAAGTGAGGCAGAAATGGGTGGCCAGTTCCAGACTGCCCGAACGTTGCAATGGATGCACTGGGCTCTCTGGTTAAATCCCAAACAAGAAATAATCCAGAGCAGGAGGAAGTTTACTCGCCTAGGAAACCTATTTTCCCAGGGGGGGGGGCAGTAATGTTTTTAATGTCCAGAAATGACAATCACAGGGAGTTTTTATAGGACACAACGTGTCAACTCAACAGAGTGAATAGCCTTATCACTTGCAGTGAGCAAGAATCACTTCAAAATCTTTTGTCAACTGCAAAAGAGCACATTTTTTCCCTTCCCTTTTAGGTCTCCACTGTGCCAAAAGACACCAACATACATACTGTCACTAGCTTGGTTACTAAGTTTTAACAGAGCCAAATATGGCTGCTTTCCCACTGGGCATTACTAAATAGTGTGAGTACCCTGAAAGCTCCAGATATGCTCCAGCACCAGTAAAGCCAGTAATACAAAATGCCTCCCTTACAAATGGTCTATGACTTCCACAGAAAAATCCTCAGTCTCATAGTCTTCCTTAGAATGTTAAAGATAGACAGAGTAATGCAGAGTTCTATAAACATTTCTGTTGGTCTCCTTGCTCCATCAAGGGGACTCTATGGAGTGCTTGGTTCAGACTGCTCCTATCCTCTTTCAAATAATGAGGCCAAGTTTACAGGCAAAAGAAACTCACAGACCAACAGGAACCAAAAGCTGTCAACCGAGAAGTACTTAATTCGATGTACTTAAGCTCACTTTTCATGGAAGTCTGTTTTGTTTTCATTCCACAAGCTTGATTCCAGAATTTGCCAGCGGCTTCTGACAAAAATAGCCCTCCCTACCAATGTTCCCTCTAAGCTGTGGAGTCTTGTGAGCAAAAATTCTGCTATGTGAGTTACTGGCTTTAAAGTTGTGAGCCAGTGATTTGGCTATTGCATAAATCAGTTTGCTCTGGAGCCCTCCTTCCTGAGCTAAGACAAAAGTCTGTGAGCTGGAGGCTACAAGATTGTGAGCTAGCTCACACTAACTCAGCTTAGAGGGAACACTGCTCCCTACCTGTCCTCCGTAGGACGCCTCTCATCCCAAACCCAGAGCTCATTAAGTTCCTGCTGCTTTCAGCTCTTACCTACACAGGCTGCAAATATCAAAGAGGTTTGCCTTTTCTTGAGGGAAAGTGTAAGCTGATTTAATTGAAATTTTAGTGTTCTCTGCCCTCCAGTAAGAGAAACGTTTTTGTCAGTAACTCAAACTATAACCACAGGGACTTACAAGTAAATGTATTTACAGACGCCTGATAAATAGCGTTTCACAAAGTGGTATACTGCCTTGCTGTAAGTTAAAGTGGGTCTTTCATTAAGGAAGCTATTCATCTGAAGCTGTTTTTGTTTCTCTGTTCTTTAATTTTATGGTCTCAGAACCTTTCAGTATGGTTTAGCTGGAAAAATGCAAACCTCCAGGCCACACACCAATGATCAGCAGCACTTTACAGAACACTTCACGGATAAGTCTTCATTAAAAGAACAAACAAAAGTAATTCCTTCACCTCTCTGAACACCCTAATGGCAAGTATCAAAGGATGAACAGAATGCAATCAGGGATAACAAATCCACATTTCATAACTTTGAATATGAGTACTCAAATTATGAAACAGCAAGAACTTTACCTAATATTATCTAGTATTTCTGGTGTTGGAAAGGCGCTGCATAAAATCCCTGAAATGCAAATCTATGGATTAATTTTAGAAACAGGATGGATTGATGTTAAATCAGTGTAATTTAAATCATTAAAAAAGAAGAGAAGGATGTAAATACTTGTTGGGATCAAGTTTTCATTTTTCTAATTCAAGTATTTTCTGAACAAAAATGTAAACTAATTAGCTTAGTCTCCATTGCAATACATTATTTACTGTAAGTTAAAACGTTATACTAACTGGAACAGTGATTCAGACCTTTTATTCATGGTGTCCATGGCCCTCATGAAGACTGAATTGTTCCTTCAAGAAACAACATAGGGAGCCTTTTAAGTTGCACATATTTTGTATAGTTAAAGCAAGGCCATATAGCCTAGTGAACATTTTTGTGGACTAGCAATTTTTGTGAATCTGCAAGGTTGACTATTCTGTATATGATAGGGGGTCCCTCAATTCTGAAATTAACTGTGTCTGGCCCCGTTCATACGAGGCAGTTTGGGCCGGGAGCGGGCCGGATCGGAGGCGCATCAGACGGGCGCGATCCCACGGCAACATCTGCCTGGCGTCGCACTCCCGCCTCCAACCTGGCCCTTCCCCCGATGAAGCGCGTCAAAGATGAACCAGCTACTTCGGTGGTTCATCCGGTTGAGGCGCTTCATCCTGACCATGGGATCGGCGGCGCGTCTTGCCGCCGTCGCATCCCCGCCCCCCTGCCGTACTGTGCATGCTCGAGCATGCGCAGTACGGCAGCCTCCCCCTCCGACTAGTGTCTTTCTCCCCCGCCTCTGATCGTGCCGGGGAGCAACGGAGCGCAGCAACCGGGATCCATGGGATCCCGCCGGGGCGTTTCTTTTTTGGTGCGGCTTTTAATAGCCGTGCTTCGCCCCGTCTTTTCCCTGCCGTGTGGCAGGGGCCTCTGTTTTTGCTACACAGGGAAAGATATTCAGAAAAATCATTACTCTGAAGACTACCTGCCCTAATTTCCCAGAGACAAAGGCGTTCTTTAACGAGAGAAAAAAGTGTTTTGAGCAATATATTCAAAATTTAGAAACTAACCACCCTTTAGAACTCAGAAGGCATAAAACAGGAGTCCAAGATCACCAAGAAAACACCAAAGATGATCATACTGGGATATATAATAATGTCCCTGGACTAGATTTCCATTTCCTGGGTTGAATTTTCAGTAACGCAATACACGACCTATTGTGCCATATTTTAGCTCAAAGGACACAAAGAGATCAAATAATTGAGTACAAATGCAGGCAAAGAAAGTAAGACAAAAGAGTGTGAAAGGGATTGCCACTAAGGACCAATTCAGACATCAAGGTTGACATCTATCAGATACCATACAGGAGAAAAAGATAGTGTGTGGACTGCTGACACCCTCAAATGACCCATGCACAGACTGGAGAAACTCAGAATGATAACAGGTCTTAAATGACATAAATATATTTAATTCCAACAAAGCACATCCAGGAACAGCTCATGTATCTGAAAAACCATAACATCTGAATTGATCCTTATATAGTTTTGCTGTGGAAACACACTGCATAAAATATTAAGCAACTATCAATGAAGTCTGCATCAAGCATTACGGCTTCCTTTAAAAGTACTATTTCAGAGTACAGCAAATGGAGTCTCACCTCTTGTGTGCTTGGTTTTCTTATTTTAGAATACATGTAACTTCCCCTTTCAGATTCCCTCACAGAAAAGGATTCATTTGCTTTTCCATTTACAAGCAGACTCATATTGCTGGTTTCCAGGACAAGGCTGGGACTGGGGCTGTGGAGTCCTCCTGTGTGCGAAGTCTTCAGTTCTACAGGTTCAGAATGCTGGAGAAGAGGGTTGCCCTCTGTGGCTGTGGTGTAAGCAGATGCTATTACGGTTACTGTTGTGCTCTTGCTATTCATAGAGCCCTGGTGGTGCTTAGTGGTCTCTACTCCAGGCAAAACTTTTGTCTGGCTATTCCGGAGATCTTTGCCCACACCACTAGATTCATCGCTGGGGCAACCTGTTTTCTCCAAGTTTGTATCCGGTGCAACGTGCTTATGATGATGCTGGTGGTGTTCGTGGTCTATGGTAACTCTTTTAATCTTTTCAATGCCCATGTTACGTAGCAATTTCCTAAACCCTTCAATGGTCAATGTACTGTTCTCCCCATAACGAGAGAAGAGTTCCTGCAGATGATGTCTCTGCATTAGCACGGCCAAATCAACATTGATACCAGCTGCCTTCTCAGGGAGGAGGTTCTCTGGAGTTTGCACGGTGGTGGATTGTTCCAAGCCATTGTGGCGAGCTTCACAAAACAATATGGAAAGCGAGAAGAGAAAAGTCGCATACACTTTATTCTCCATGCCAGAACCCTATAATTAGAGAAAGACATAACAAAGGAGTTTAAAAACTTGTCCGTGTGTACCCCACTCTGTATAAATCAAAGAGAGTATTTTACAGAAACTGCTGCAAATTTAAAGTGTTAAATGACTTCTAAGTCTGCAGAGAACTCCAATGGCAGATTGCTTAAGCCATCACATTTTGGTAAAACTGTATGCAGTATCGATGTTCCATGACCAGAATTCTGCAACGCTTCTCTGCCTGGAAGGGGCAGTATGCAGTGGGGCCATGACACCAGGGAAGGTAGGATTTAACCTTTCTCCACTATGTGATTTCCATAACTGAAAATGCCTCCTCCCCAGCACTGCTTTTAGCTCCGGTGGTGAGACAGGAATACAGGTACCTGTCTTTTCTTGGAGGAGCATTTTTAATCGGAGAGTGCACCCCCCCATCCTAGCCAGATTCATTTCAAAAAAAAAACCCAGTTGCTTTTTAGGGCCAAAATACATCTAGCAAGCTTCCTTTCACAGAATTTCAAAGACACATGTCATATGACCCAGTGCAGCCAAATTTCACATTAATAACAAATAATCCTTCAAGAGTTAAAGGAAAACACAGGAAAGTGGGCTACAATAAAAATTATTCTAAATTTTTTGCTCTAAAAATAATTTTTAATGTTTATCCATTCAAACAGAAGCTTTAACCTCAGGAAAAAAATCAGTAAAGGCACACTTTAAACTGGAGGGAAGGGTCATGTGAAAGAAAGCACGGGGGGGGGGTATACCCGCAAAAGGAATAATGCCATTATTGTAAATTGTGCCTAGAAACATATTACGGGTTACTGCAGACCACAAAGAACTTCAGAAGTCTGAGGGCAGCTGAAGAGAAACTAGGTGGGCAGAGCAGAATACAAACATTTTCCCTCCAGTGACTGCAGACACCTCTGATTGCAAACAACAGGAGGAAAATATTCATGCTACCAGCAGGGTTCCCTCTAAGCTGAGTTAGCGTGAGCTGGCTCACAGTTTTTTATCCTCCGGCTCACACACTTTTGCCTCAGCTCCAGAGCAAACCGATTGATGCAGCAGTCAAATCGCTCGCTCACAACTTGAATGCCAGGAGCTCACACAGCAGAATTTTTGCTCACACCACAGCTTAGAGGGCGCATTGGTTACCAGTAGATCTCATACTATACCTAATGTAGATATGGATAGTAGGAAGAAATCTAAAATTACAATGAGTTGCCACAGAGCAGTTTTTCTGAACAAGAACATTTTACCTGTGGACAAATGTGTCTTTCTCAACAATAAATGCTTTGTCCTTGACCTCTCCCTCCTACCGAAAAACCTGTGCATATCTCTTTAAAAAGATCAAAGGGTAATAACCGTGTTCAAAGAAAAAACAAAGCAAAGGACACAGAGAGATTTTGGATGGCTGGATTATTATGAGAGCACATATTCCACAGGTGATCGATCCGTTTTGCTTTCATAGAGAAGAGTTCTGTGATGATGCATTTGCAAAAAGTTTCGCTTTTATACAGCAGAGACTGTAGTGGTGGAAAGCTGACTTATGGCAACCTGGCTGGGGTTTTCAAGGCAAGAGATGTCCAGAGGTGGTTTCTCACGGCCTGCCTGCGCCTCACGCCCCTGGGATCAAAGGGTAATAACTGTGTTCAATGAAAAAACAAAGCAAAGGACACACAGGGATTTTGGATGGCTGCATTATTATAAGAGCACATATTCCACAGGTGATCGATCTGTTTTGCTGTCATAGAGAAGAGTTCTGTGATGATGCATTTTCAAAAAATTTCGCTTTTATACAGCAGAGACTGTCGTGGCGGAAAGCTGACTTATGGCAACCTGGCTGGGGTTTTCAAGGCAAGAGATGTCCAGAGGTGGTTTCTCACGGCCTGCCTGCGCCTCACGCCCCTGGCCTCCCTGGGAGGTCTCTCATCCAAACAACAGCCAGAGCCAAATCCTGCTTAACTTCTGAGATCAGGCTAGCGTGGGCTATCCAGGTCAGGACAACAGCTGAGAATACCTATTCATGGTCTCCCCGTCTTCTTTGACCTTCAATCTTTCCCAGATTCCCAGGGTTTCCATAGTAACCCAAATATGGGGTTTTTGTTGTTGTTGTTCAGTCGCACAGTCGAGTCCGACTCTTCGTGACCCCATGAACCAGCTCCCGCCAGGCCCTCCTGTCTTCCGCTGTCCTCTGATGTTTGCTCAACTTCATGTTCGTTGCATCTATGACACTGTCTAACCATCTCATCCTTTGCCGTCCCCATCTTCTTTGACCTTCAATCTTTCCCAGATTCCCAGGGTTTCCATAGTAACCCAAATATGGGGTTTTTTATTGTTCAGTCGCACAGTTGAGTCCGACTCTTTGCGACCCCACGGACGAGATCACGCCAGGCCCTCTTGTCTTCTGCTGTCCTCTGAAGTTGACTCAATTTTATGTTCGTTGCATCGATGACACTGTCTAGCCATCTCATCCTTTGCCGTCCCTGTCTTCTTTGACCTTCAATCTTTCCCAGATTCCCAGGGTTTCCATAGTAACCCAAATATGGGGTTTTTTATTGTTCAGTCGCACAGTTGAGTCCGACTCTTTGCGACCCCACGGACGAGATCACGCCAGGCCCTTAGGGGGTTTTTTATTGTTCAGTCGCACAGTCGAGTCCGACTCTTCGCGACCCCATGGACCAGATCTCGCCAGGCCTTCCAGTCTTCCGCCGTCCTCTGAAGTTGGCTCAACTTCATGTTCGTTGCATCGATGACACTGTCTAACCATCTCATCCTTTGCCGTCGCCGTCTTCTTT